>NC_136262.1:53488979-53676479 GCF_964187855.1 Myxine glutinosa
GGAAGGGCATCCGGCCATAAAAACATTGCCTCAAAACAGGGAACCATGATTGTCATGGGGTCCGCAAGGCTAACCCCCACTCTCGCGGTGAAAATGGCCTTAAAACGATCATTCATATATTCATTCTTTATCTATCAATATTGTTGAAACTAGGGCATTGCCCGTACTATATCTATATCTAAAATTATATCCCCCCCCTCTATTTACATGAAATGGTTTGGTCCAAAGCGAACGGCTTCCGGAGTTTGGTAAAGAAATCGCCATCGCGTGCACAAACGCGCAGGAAAGCGAATGAATCGCAAATTCGTTTTTATTAGTTTTAAAACATAGTTTAACGCCAACATAGTTTGCAAACGTGAAATAAATGAATACGCTCTCAAATGTGCCATCCGAGGCAGAGTGTGTCCGCCACGTTCGGCACACGCGATAGTTCGCTGCTCTCTGATTGGTTGAATCGTTTTTTGGACATAGCTCGGTAAGTAATTGTCCGATTAATATGAAACCTTGAAAAGGCACATCCTCGGGTCCCCAGCAATATACCTGGCAAGTAAAAAGTATATCGGACCCGTGGTTGTCGAGAAACAGCGGTCACAGACAAACAAACGTACAAACAGAGATTACTGGAATTATAGATAGATGAAGATCAAATAGCTGTATGTTGAAATATGTTGAAAAAGTCAAAACTTTACATGGGGTGTACTTACTTTTTCACGTGAATATATATATATATATATATATATATATATACTGTGTATACGGTCATATACATACATACATATACATATATATATATTGTTACGGACGCGGTTAAGATGTTATTTTGACCGAGCGGTGGTGTAACCGCGGCCGAACAGTTATTCCCCGACTAACCCGATTCAACCCCAAACGTTGGCCGTATCGCACCGCAGCTGCTCAATATGGAAAACTCTAAAGCGACCGAATGCAAAGAGGAAGAAGACGTACAGAAGAGTAACTGGGTTTATTATTTACACATATAAGCAGGAAGAAAGCAGTCACGTTTATTTACAGGCACATGAGACGCAGGTGACACAGTGAAATCCTTAGCTTATACAAGCTTAATTAACCCAGGGACAGAACAAACAAGGACAGACTCACGCGGGGAATGATGATAGGACTGGCGGGAGATGGATGGCTGGCGGGATAGGGAGGTCCAACTGGTCCTGCAGCCGATCGACTCGTTGGGCAGCCGCCGCTCCTTCGCGGCCCTGCTCCAAACTGCCGTCCAGGCCTCACGCTGCTGTGGCTGCAGTTTCGGTGGCTCCAGCTGCAGTAAATGCAGTTTCGGTGGCTCGAGCTGCAGTAAATGCAGTTTCGGTGGCTCGAGCTGTAGTAAGTGCAGTTTCGGTGGCTCGAGCTGCAGCTCAACTCTGGACTTCTCCCGGACTCAACTCAAAGCGCCTCTCTTGGACCCAACTGCTTGGACTCCCTCTCGTCTCTCTGTAAAAGCTCATCTCTCTTTTTCGGAACGCCCTGCCGTGGGTTATATAGGCCCCGCCCCTCAACCTTTGCGAACCTCCCCGATCGCTCTTCCTCTGCCCTCTCTAGCCAAACCCCTGGCTCATGGTTGGTCGAGTGGGGCTGGCTCACTCCTCCCCTCTATGACGAGGTGGAGACACGCCTTTATTCTCCGACCCTGCCTCGTGGTCAATGGCGGCAATTGGGGGGGGAGGTTCTTGGCAATGGCACTCGAGGCCTGGCAATGACGAAAGGGGAAATGAAAGTTTTGGGAATGGGAATGAGGGGAATCTATCTCTTTCACTGGTGCAATGGAGTATTTCAATTAATGGGAGACACAGCCTTACCCTAAAACACATAATAAGATATAACTATCGAACAGGGGTATTCTATGATGGGCTGACGTGCATGCTCTTGGACTAATTATGGGACGCCCTTTGACCTTTACACAGCTCCGGAGGCAGGAGGCGCAGAATAAACAATATTCATCACCAATTTACCACAATACAACACAATCAAAAAAATGCAATCCTCATATCCGCAACAATATATATATAATCTATTACCATTATCGTGTAAAGTGTGCAATGTTGTTAAAGTGACAATGATACAATTGTCGATTAATCTAAAATTTTCCCTGAATTTTTTTCCAATTATTTAAAACTATTTGCTGTATTTTAATTGCAGTAAATGTTGATTCTTGTAACTGAGAAGGTGCCATAGCAGTAGTAAAGGGGAGGGAGGGAAAGGGAGGAGGAGGTGGAGCGATACACTGCATATACATATTTTGGAGGAGGGGCGGGGGGGGTGGTGGGGAGAGCGGGTTTGACAGACCCCTCCATTTTGGGAGGCAGGAGGTGGAGAAGGGAAGGAGGACAAATTTACCCGAGCAAAGTGTACTTTAACCTCAGCGTTGCCCAGGTAAAGAAGGAAATTGTAATGCCTTTTGCTATCACCACCAGGTGTTTGTACCCCGAGTTTGGAGTTTGTAACTTTGTTTCTTTGTACCCCGAGTTTGGAGATGTGGCCGTGCATAATGGACAAAGGCAGACAGGCAGACACAGTTATATATATATATATATATACACAAAGAATTAAGTTAAGCACCCCTACACAAAGAATTAAGTTAAGCACCCCCTAATATATATTCTTTGTGTATATGTATACATTGGCATATATTCTAAGGTATGTGAGATCAAATAATGATTGGTATGACATTAGCAATTATCCATTGATGAAATGCAGATGAGTGCACTCATCTGTGACGCCCATCGCTCGTGCAGCACGTGTTATCATCCACGTGGTCGTGATTGACGCAAAGATCGCTAGAGGTCTTCTCAGAACAATGACTGTACGTTAGAAAACATAAACGTCATCCACACTGTCCGTGATGGACCTATAGCTCCATACTTAAATTGAGGTGAAAATATGCCTAAAATTCCCAAAAAATTTCACCTTAAATTATTCAGAATAAAATATTGAAAACGGCATGATTGTTATGTTTTTATGTGACCATAATATCACTTCTCCAGAAAATATAGCAATATCATGGGTATATTACACTGTTTTGACGACAACAAACTTGTAATGTGCGAGGTTGTAAAAAAACGGGGGGGGGGGGGGGGTGCTTAACTTAATTCTTTGTGTATATATATATTGTTACGGTTTTTAGAACCTTCACTTTGGAAATTTTTTTAAATGTTCCCTTATAAATGATCCCCTGTAAATATCCCCATTATTTGGCTTTATTAAAGATCTCACCATAGTTAGTCCATGTACAACACGTAGAGCACCATAGGACCTCTCTGTAGTTATCTCATTATTATGTGCTTTAGTTAAGGATCTGTTCCCAATAGTTGAATATGCGTTGCATTAATCAAATAAGATAGGCCCCTTCAATTTCCCCAATCATCTCCCGCTCTTCAAAGTGCAGGAGCGGTAGGGCAGCGTTCGCTGCCCCTTGTCTTGGTTCGATTGATGGCCCCAAGCTGCCATTGAACATGCGGTCTCAGGCCGAGGAAAAAGGGGACGGGACACAAGAACAAGGTGTGGCACGTCAACTCACCATCAGAGGTGGAGCCAGCGAGCCCTGACCGCCCAACCAGGGCCGAGGTGAGCCGACCGGTAGGCGTGTCATAAGAGCCGGCGGCTTGATACAAGAACGCCCTATAAAAGTGGCTGCAAGGGACTGCTTCAAGAGAAGAGAAGAGGAGAGAGAGAGAGAGAGAGAGAGAGAGAGAGAGAGAGAGAGAGAGAGAGAGAGATGAGTGCGAAGGTCCGAGGTACCAGAGGAGAACACGCTGAATCGTGAGGCAGGAGAGTGGGTCTGTTGGCAATGACAATCTCGCCATATATTCACATTGTAAGACCGCGTGAAACTAATACGTGCAGCTGCCGCTGGGTTTCGCCTAAAACCCGGAGCGTGGACCGGAGCATGGACTGGAGCGGACCTCGACGCTGTGCATCTACCCGGACCTTCCTGCCCTCCCAGCCTGCCTGGACCTTCTCCTCCTTCCAGCCATTCCTTCCTGCCATTACCCTCCCGTGTAAGTCTGTTTGTTTGTCTGGGGTATAATATAAGACTGTTTTAAGGCTGCCCTGTGTAACTGCTTCTTCCTCTCCTTGTAAATTCCCTTCTTTCGTTTCCTCTTCATTTCGTGTACATATTAATAAATATCTGTTCTTCCTTTACTTTGGTTTCTTCTTCCCCCGATCGTTTTAGTCCCTTCCTGATTGAGTACCTGTGGCACGATTCGGCCAACGCTCGGAGTCGGGGTTAGTCCTTTGTTAACGGCTGGAGTTGCGGATTACTAAACCGCTCGGCAAAATTCCATCTTGTCCGTGGCTCGGGCAGAAGTAGCGCCCTGCTTTGCGGCGAGGTTGGCAAAGGTATCTGGGACTCCATTGACCAGTCACCCTGGTCAACCTCAACCCCACAAAGGAGCGCGATACCTTCTAGGACTCGGAAGGCCAGTGTGATAGACGAGGGGATTAAACCCCCCTCAGTAAGGGGAGTGCCGAAACCGAGATCCGTAACAATATATATGTCAGTTCGTAAGTTTTATTTGTATTAAAAATCCATTCAGGAAAACTGAACTGGATATGAGCACACATGGTTCCTCAGGCAAAAGACATCCTTGAGTGTTTATCATCCACAAGAGAATGCAGATCGGAGAGTTGTGTTGAGAATGGCATACTCTGACATGCTGCACCACGTTAACAAAAATCCAAATTCCCATTCATCCAGGGCTTCAAACAAATAGATTGCCACCATTTCTTGTCATCCTGATCCATACTCGTGATCTTTTCCACCCCCACTGTACCCTACCTTATTTAACCTTCTAACAGACAGGTTATCACATTTCCACCCCTCATCTCTCTCCTGTTTTCATGTTCGGTCATTCCTTTGCTTAGTGTGTCCAATTGTTGCCCAACTGTCAGTAGGCCTATGTTGTCTTTTTACCCTCCATCGTCTTGTTCTTACATAAGCCTCAATTTTGTATTAAAAACAAATGTTCTAATATGGGTCTTTAAGCCTCCTCATATCGCCCCAGCTGTAAACTTCCAGGATTGCCATTTGCTGGAAAGGGATTTTTTTTGTTTTTGTTTTGTATACAAGATCGAGGCTCATGCAAGAGCTCAATGATTGCATTGCAATGATTGCAATGATTGCATCAATGTGTGTGCCATCCCTCGGATAGACATTAAACCAGCCGTTCTGTCTGATTGCATTGGTTAGTGGATGATAAAGATCCCACTCTGGCTAAATTGACAAATCCTTCCTTGGACTGTGGGTTGTCTTTTTTTTTTGTATACAGTCAAGACTCATGGAAGAGCTACATCACTGATCAGATCAGAATGTAACAGAACAAAAGGAACACTTGAGAGAGGTTGGGGAGGCATCTAGTAGAATGTGTAAGATGGTTCCACAGGTAGGAAAAAAAGAGCAACAAATGAGTGGAGATGAGCAGTGACCCTGGATTTTGGGAGTTTCACCAGGAGGGAGTTTCTGGTGGACCACATGTGCCCTGTATAAACCTAGGGAGGGTGGTGGAAGGAAAATCACAGAAAGATCATGGGTGCAAGACCAGAAAGGAGGTTTTCGAAGACAGAGACCACAGACCTGTCTGTGATGGCAAAGTGAAAGCCATCGTCTCGCATTCATCGAGGGAGATTCCAATGATCATGAAGGCCTTTGGTTCCATGGTGTCAAGCTGAGCAAGGTTTGAGCCCACCAGCCCAGAGGGAAGAGCAGTACTCCATCAAATTGTGTATGAAGGCCTTGTGTATGGAAAGGAGTTCAGGTGTGCCGAGGAAGGACTTTGTACGAGAGAGGATGCCCAGTCGGTGGCTGACTTTGGAGGCCAACTGAGAAATGTGGTTTGATGAAGAGATTTCATGGCTGATAGTGAGACCCAAGAGTTTGAATGACAGAACTTCCTCAGAGGATTGTTAAGAAAGTAGATGGGAGGGTTTGCCAGACGGTCCTTATGGAGAAACAAGAGATAGTGAGTGTGAAATTTGTCAGGAATGAAATACATTTTCCAAGTGTTTGACTATCTTGTGATTTTGTCAAGGTCTGAAGAGAGGGAAGAGTCTGCAACCTACCTGGCTGAAGAATGAGGGATGTCACGGTAGACGGTGGAATCATCAGCAAATAATTAAAGTGGATTTTCCAGAGATTCAAGGAGATCATTTATTTGATTAAGATAGGACTGGGCACAGAACACTGCCTTGGGTCACTCCAGCCATTAATAGGGAGAGGAGATGAAAGGATTCCGTTGAGTGCCACATGTTGGCTACGAGAGTCGAGGAAGTCAGGAAGCAAGAGTGGAGTTGGCCTTGGATGCCATTGGCAGAGAGTTTGGAGAGGAAGGCGGGATGTCAGACTGTATCAAAAGCTTGAGATATGTATGCAGAGACAGCCCTGATCTAGAGAGACAGTTCGGTTAGCATGCGATCTGTTCTTCATGGAGGGTTCTTGACATGGGGTTACACTGCCTACTATCCTAGGGTGTGGTTACTGTTTGGGCAGCAGCTTCTGCACTGTAAATAAATTGACAAGGTGGTTCACATGTTTCATATGAATGGCCTTCCTCAGATACGAATGGCAACCTACACGATAGCCTACACCCACTTCTTCTTGAACAGTACGAGAAATGAGTCACATCGCAAAGATTATCCGTTAGCTATTCTTTCCACACACACAAACTAAAAATACACACTATAAAGCAGAGTGAATGCAGCATCTTGCGGTCAATAGCAAAATAACCCTAAAAATGACGTGACATTACCGTCATACCATGCAGAGCATTGATGATGCCATAGCAGGTACTTGTCTACAGTCCTGGTCTGGTCACCACTCCTACTCAGGAAGTCAGGGCAGGAATTTGAAATTTCTCAGGGTCCTTCAGATAGCTTGCCAACTCTTCGCAAAAGAGATCTTCAACATCCACCAACTAACGCCGGCAGACACAGGACACTTAGCAAAAGAGATCTTCAACATCCACCAACTAACGCCGGCAGACACAGGACACTTGGCAAAAGAGATCTTCAACATAAACAAACTAACACTGGCAGACACAGGACACTTGGCAAAAGAGATCTTCAACATCCACCAACTAACGCTGGCAGACACAGGACACTTAGCAAAAGAGATCTTCAACATCCACCAACTAACGCCGGCAGACACAGGACACTTGGAAAAAGTGATCTTCAACATCCACCAACTAACGCTAGCAGACACAGAACACTTCACAAGAGATCTTCAACATCCACCAACTAATGCCAGCAGACACAGGACACTTGGAAAAAGAGATCTTCAACATCCACCAACTAACGCTGGCAGACACAGGACACTTGGCAAAAGAGATCTTCAACATCCACCAACTAACGCCGGCAGACACAGGACACTTGGCGAAAGAGATCTTCAACATCCACCAACTAACGCCGGCAGACACAGGACACTTGGCAAAAGAGATCTTCAACATCCACCAACTAACAGACACAGGACACCCAGTTTAACGTCCTCCTGAGGGGCAGCACACACATTGATGAATCGCTCTGGCCGTGAAACACCAGGATGAGAGTTTATAACTGGGTTTGAAATGCAAACCCAGGCCAGACAGCTTAGAGGTGACTTTGTGTACCTCAAGCTCGGCCATCCTACCGGCCCTGTGACGTTTCGCCGAATCAAATTATATTACACCGTTTTTTTCCTTTTAGACTTAATCTCTATTCCCAGGCGAGCAAAATATTTCATAAAATTGTTTGTGCACTAAAGTTGTTGCATTCAACCTCCATTGTTTTAATTTATTTATCATAAATTTGGTCTAATTTCCTAAAGACCATTTGCTCGTGCTAATAACTAGTTCAGAGCTATCTCTATTCCTGTGTAAAATTTAATGACGAATTAAAGATAATTCAGAACAAGTTTCCTTTTCTTCAACAAAGAATGAGAATTACACAACTTTCAGCTGCTTCATTCTCCAAATTAACAATTTATACTTTTATAAACTTTCTTCAAAAGGGCATGATAATGTCTCAGTCTGTAACAAAATTGAAGCGGAATAGAGTTGAAGCTGGGAAATGAATTTTTATAGCAGAACTACTGGAAAAATAAAAAGCTGCAAAAATTATATTTTTAGTTTTTGGGCAACTCGTGCATATCATTTGTCACCGTTTTAGGTTTCTTCTTCTCTCCTTTTCTTCTTCTTTTCCATCTTCCTTTATACTTCTTCTTCCTCATTTAATTGTAGTGTTTCAATAACTTGGCTCGAACTATTATTATGACTGGATTACATTGCAGGATGAGGACTTCAGGAGACATTAGTGGACTTTTAAATGAATTCCAATAGTATTTGTACACAGCGCAGTATATGTGAATTTGTACTTTGTTCAGGCTGGCGGTGATATAGCTTGATTGCTGTGGGATCTTTAACGTCCACCAACTAATGCTGGTAGGCAGGACGGCCGGCTTAATGTCCAGGACGACCTTTTCCTGCGTGCGAAACACCAGGATGACAGTTTACAGCTGGGTCTGGATTTTAACCCAGGTTAGACAGCTCAGAGTTGAGTTTGCGTACTTCCAGGTCTACGCTGACATGCCATCCATGTACTTGACTAAAATTCCTTCTTTTTCAGTGAACCATGGAAAAACAATTGAACCCCCAGCTCCATTACCTTCATAGCATTCCCTGATACAAAATTAAATGAAATGAATACACTGCGTGGTTTGCTATTTCCTGCCCAGATGAACATCCTGAGCAATAAGTTGAATGCGGTATCCTGATCTTTTTGGAAACTCCAAGCCAATAAACTTTTTGGCACTTTTTTGATAAATTAGTTGCACTTCATGAGCTTCCTAGCTTGTAATTTGGACTCAACGGCATCAGATTAGATATTTCAGGGAACATGCAAGTTTGTGAAGATGTTGGAAACTTGCATGGTAAAGGAGATGGGCGGACGAGAACACGCAAGCTCCAACTTTCTCCTCATCCCGAGTGGGAATTTGAAACAGCTCAAGGAGAAATTGATTTCATATCCCGGTTTTTGCTCACTTCCTCCCCTACTCCCTTTATTGTGGCATTTATGCTTGGCCATCTGAAATTCCTTTCCTTTTTCTGTGCTCTTTTCTGCCCTTGTGTTTCTCTGTTTTTTTTTCAAACCGTTCCTTACTTTCTAAGTCTTACTCCATGGTCTCCTCTTTAGCCTGTTTATCTATGTTCCATGATCTTCCTCTTATGTTCTTCCAAGAATAGGCAGCACAACACAAACGTTTGTTCCCCGTCCTCCCCCGCGGCACCCCCAACTGACCTTTCCTCCCACACCCCAACACCAACCTCCTTCCAATCCCGTTCCAATTCGACTTCCTCCCGTTTCTTTTCCCAGAAAAATAAACACAACGTTATCATCTCTTTTTTCTCAAACTTTTTTTAATTATTCTACTTTTCCCCTCCCTGTTGAATTTCCCCATCGTTCTGTTTTTTCTTCTTCCAGGAATATTTACAATGCCACCCTGGTTATTCCGCTCCCATCTTTCTCCTATATAAGCCAGTCCCTGCTCTCTCTCTCTCCATCAAACGATTCCATCTGCTCACGGATTCGTGCATCTGTCTACTAGACCACTCTACAACTCGAATCCACCATGAAGCTCAACGTTTTGATCATTGCTTCTCTCTTCTGCCTCCTCCTCATCACTCTTCCCTCTGCAGGTTTGAATATATTTTGTTTCTTTCTCTCTTCTCTCTTCTCTCTTCTCTCTTTGATGTGATTATAATAACTTATGTAAATTGTTCCCACAGAGGGTGGGCCCATGAAGATGAATCGTCGTGGTGGTCGCATGAGATGGCGGTTGAATGCCAAGGCCAATGCCTGGCGATCCAGGCAAGGAGCATGGAAGAATCGAATTTCCTCGATGCACAGAATCCCGATCATTTAAGGTAGGATTCGTTTCTGGTTCGGTTTGTTCTGAAATACATAATGTACATATGACGTCATCACATCATCTTTCTTGCACTTCATTCCTATCTTCATGTATATCTTGTGATGTAGGTCACATCTGTCAAGCATTGTAATGCTTTCCCAAGCGAAACAACACGTAGAGCAAAAAAATTGGATTACGTCCTCATTGTGTTTTATGCAACCACCTGTTTAATGTGGCCAAAATTTTATTACAAATTCTACATTTCATAAGATAGACAATCCAAATTGACATCCTGGACACTTTTGCTTTGTGGAATTGGCTGGGCAAATATAATTCCTATATTGTGCATCAATACTTATTAATGACCAGCTTATATAAACGATACTATTCATGGTACAATTAATGTGCACGTGCTCTGAAATGGTTATAGTGCCGCATTTGGGACTGGATCAAAGCCACAATCAAACGTTCAGCCTTTTGATCGAGTATATATACGAGTATATATATATACGAGTATATATATATATATATTATATATATATATATATATACATATATATACAGGGCTTCAAAAAATGTTAACACTTCTGAGATATATAGTCCCATATAAGTGTTAACATTTATTTGAAGCACTCTGTATACTTATACATATACAGTATGTATATATATATATATGTTAGTGTACAATTGCATTTTCAGTTGTTTTTTTGAAATAGTTTTTTTAAAACAAGTTTAAAACAGTTTTTTTTTGACTCCATACAGAAGGAAGACCCAGCACAGACAATGCGATTCAAGTCAAGTCAGATTCAGACATCGAGGGCAAAGGATTCCTGTGATGGAGCTCCAGCCATGATTGATATGATATTTCAGTATTTTGCACATCTACCACCTGGATAGACACTAATATTATAACTTTGAAGTAGTGCACTGTTTACACTGCAGATGTATGCACAATGTTTTTGTAATTACCCGTTTGAATAAATATGTTATGGCCATAAAAACGCCGGTGTCCATTGCATTTGTTTTGGAAATAACGCGTCATGTCCTCTAGAGGGCACAATGGGCATTGTGTGGGTTATTTTGCTGGTGGTTCTGATATCGACCGTAACTCACAGATGAGATGGAACTCGAATCGACTGGATCAACAAAAACTTTAGGAATGATCAATGAGTGAGGAAATGTGAGCGGTGCTCAGAGAGACCAAGTGACGGTAGTAAAAACATGCGAATTGAAACTACATCGGAGCTGAACCAAAATCGAATCGGCTTATTCTTGTCACCTACATAATTCATCCACAACTTTTTGAGATATCATGCTACACATCTCTCAATGGTGAAGAATCACTTACAATCAAAAAAAATGAAAAAAATCTCGCAACCGGATCCGGATCTTGACCAAATGAAATCAATTCATCGTTGTCACATACCCAACATGTCCACCAATCAAGTCCGAATCCGCCCCTAACTTTTTAAGATATCATGCTCACTGTCAGACTGACAGACAGGGGTGAAAACATAACCTCCATCCACCTTTAGTAGCGGAGGTAATGAATTCCTGAGTTAACGCTGATGGATTGATGTCCAGATATGAAAAAGATGGAAATTAATCCAGAATCTCTCGACAGATATTGATAAATGGTTATTATTATTATTGGATGGGGATTAAAATAATTAATTAATTGCATTAACATTATTAATATTAATTGTATTATTATTAATTATTGGATTGAATTTATTATTCTTTGAATTGAATTGAATTGAATTCTTTGAATTGGATTGGGTTTAATTATTGGAATTATTTTTGAATTATTGGATTGAATTAATATTATTGGATAGGGATAGGGATTAATAAGTTAGGGCCATGGGGGCTCACCCACACATCCCCAAGTATATAATATCATACTGCTGCACCAGACGTTTAAATGATTGCTGAAGTAACACGTATCAGCTTTTCTGGAAAAATCTCGACTATTCCATGTTGCAAATGCCTATAGAGTTCGCAAACAAAAAAAAGCTGTCTGTAAGTATGAATTACATCCTCTTTCAAAATTGAAAGAATCACCATCCGTAAAGTATAACTGCCCTGCAGAAGGTAGGCCTCAAGCGGTGCCTTTCGACCACCTAGCGGTTGCCATCTGAAGCTGTGCGTCTGCAGGTAGGCACAGTGTGCCCACTCTTAAGTAGCCTCCCAAGGGATGGGGAGCACCATGTGTCTAGAAATGTAAGCAGATTTGTCCTCCTCGGTTTAAAGTCCATCAGGAGGATGGAACACTGACTTGTTGGTGCAAATCCCTGCCTGTGAAGCACAAATCCGACATTTTTGCGGGATTATAAGGCTTGCAGTTGAGTGCAATACGTCTGCACCATTCTGTCCGAGTCGTCGATGAACGATACTGCGGGGCGGTTGTTAGTCAGGTTCACTATGTTTTTTCGTTCAAAATGTTTTGGAGATTAGCAAAACGATACATTTTTGGAATATTCAGAGCATGAGGAATCCAAAAATAATGTTGGCATTTGCGTAGACACCTTTGCGAAAATGACACTCAGGACAATGATGAAGATCTGTAAAAGCATATTCCTGAACGGGAAAGACCTAGTAGATCCTGTGTGTATGACTTATAGTTCAATCTGATACTAACAAGGCTGCTTTCTTGCTTTATAAACCCATACCTATAACCTCAAAGGACTTGCAATATCATGTATTATGTAATACAGTTATATCACAAATATAAAGACAATGCTTTTCAATTACCTTTGTTTGTTGCTTTTCTATAATCCTGAGCACTATTTTGAGGCCTTTATTGGATTCCTTGACCCAGAAAACATAGGATTAGCATATTTAATTAAGGTTCTAGGTTCACTAGAAGCCGAGATAGCGCAAAATATGTATTTTATGGCGGCCATTTTGAAAATCCAAAATGGCGGTGATGCAGGTGTCTGTTCAAATGCCAACATTGATTTTCGGATTCTCCATGCTCTGAAGATTCCAAAAATGTACAGGTTTGCTAATCCCAAAATTTTGAACGAAATTATATTTGTTAACATCGTGAACCTGACTACGTGGTGCCCATTCAAGCTCACGCAATGGTTAAATCCCAGGGGTCTTTATACTTTTCCGATAATAAAAAAATCACCTTGGGTTTCTTCTATCCCTGGCTATTCCAAAACGCCGAATTCCAGTTTCCAAATATCCGCCTCCATCATCATCGGGTTTTGCAGCGGATACCAGGATGGTCCAAGAAATGATGACGGTTTCCTTTTATTTGAAGATTGATAAGTAGTCGTCGTTTGCATCACAGATATAATCTTCTATGTGTAGAATCTTCTGGAAGTTGTTTTGGTGAATTACTGGGCATGGGGACTTAACTATATTATACTATAGGTTGAGTGGAAGAGTCTGGTACTGATGAAATGGCATTTTGGAGATAATTTGGGACAAGGAGCGGCATGAAGCGTAGTTCTTCAATTTCACGAAGAATTGAAGAGAAAGGCTCTGTACTTGAATCAAATTGAGGCCTTGGCAATCATCAGTATGCAGGCCGGTCTTGGAGCACAGGCTTCAAGAACATCGAAGTGCAATGGATCAAAATCCTGTCAAATCATCTGGAATATCAAAAACTGGCAATTGGGAATCATTATCCAAAGAAACTCTCCCATCGCAATTTTCAATGTGGGCCAAATTGTACTGAAGTGCAAAATGACTTTATTGTGATTCCGATGTACCTTGCTTTGTGTTAGAGAGTGCCTGGGGCCATGTTGGATGGTTTGACATCCCTCTCCCAGCATTAGTTAGGGTAGGAATTTGTAATTTGTTCAGGGTGCCGGCGGTAGCTCGTCTACTCTTCGCGAAGGAAGCTGCGGGGTCTTTACCATAAAGGAACCAGTGACAGCAGACGGGACGCCAAGTTTACCATCTGTCCGATTAGGGACGGCACACACATTGATGGACCACCCTGGATGTGAAACACCAGGATGAGACGATGGCTGCGTTGGGATTCAACCGCAGGCAACAGATGCGAACCTCCAGGCCATCCTGCAGCTCTTTTATTGTGTGGTTTGCCTTTTTTGGAGGATTGTATGGAGGATTTTGGGGATCGTTTGACTTTTTTTAGGAGCTTACCTTGTCTTATTTTTATTTTTATTGTCATTGTTTTTTTCCATAACAGGAGATGTGGAGCTGGTT
Source organism: Myxine glutinosa (assembly GCF_964187855.1). Classification (NCBI taxonomy): domain Eukaryota; kingdom Metazoa; phylum Chordata; class Myxini; order Myxiniformes; family Myxinidae; genus Myxine; species Myxine glutinosa. Next base: position 53,503,063 of record NC_136262.1, read on the forward strand.
TGTATATTCATTGCACAATAAGGCAGCTATCGGCTCGTCGTTCAAACTCGGAGATGTGATCGAATTACGAAAATTCTTAATACACTCCAATGGCTCCCCTGTTTGAGGACACTCCATTGGCTCCCATGTTTGAGGACACTCCAATGGCTCCCATGTTTGAGGACACTCCATTGGCTCCCATGTTTGAGGACACTCCATTGGCTCCCATGTTTGAGGACACTCCAATGGCTCCTGAGGACACTCCATTGGCTCCCCTGTTTGAGGACACTCCAATGGCTCCCATGTTTGAGGACACTCCAATGGCTCCCATGTTTGAGGAAACTCCACTGGCTCCCATGTTTGAGGAAACTCCAATGGCTCCCCTGTTTGAGGACACTCCAATGGCTCCCATGTTTGAGGACACTCCACTGGCTCCCATGTTTGAGGACACTCCAATGGCTCCCCTGTTTGAGGCCACTCCACTGGCTCCCCTGTTTTAGGACACTCCAATGGCTCCCCTGTTTGAGGCCACTCCAATGGCTCCCATGTTTGAGGCCACTCCAATGGCTCCCATGTTTGAGGACACTCCAATGGCTCGGCTCCCCTGTTTGAGGACACTCCAATGGCTCCCCTGTTTGAGGACACTCCAATGGCTCGCCTCCCCTGTTTGAGGACACTCCAATGGCTCCCCTGTTTGAGGCCACTCCAATGGCTCCCATGTTTGAGGACACTCCAATGGCTCGGCTCCCCTGTTTGAGGACACTCCAATGGCTCCCCTGTTTGAGGACACTCCAATGGCTCGGCTCCCCTGTTTGAGGACACTCCAATGGCTCCCCTGTTTGAGGACACTCCATTGGCTCCCATGTTTGAGGACACTCCATTGGCTCCCCTGTTTGAGGACACTCCAATGGCTCCCATGTTTGAGGACACTCCAATGGCTCCCATGTTTGAGGAAACTCCACTGGCTCCCATGTTTGAGGAAACTCCAATGGCTCCCCTGTTTGAGGACACTCCAATGGCTCCCATGTTTGAGGACACTCCACTGGCTCCCATGTTTGAGGACACTCCAATGGCTCCCCTGTTTGAGGCCACTCCACTGGCTCCCCTGTTTGAGGACACTCCACTGGCTCCCCTGTTTTAGGACACTCCAATGGCTCCCATGTTTGAGGCCACTCCAATGGCTCCCCTGTTTTAGGACACTCCATTGGCTCCCCTGCTTGAGGACACTCCAATGGCTCGGCTCCCCTGTTTGAGGACACTCCAATGGCTCCCCTGTTTTAGGACACTCCATTGGCTCCCCTGTTTGAGGACACTCCAATGGCTCCCCTGTTTGAGGCCACTCCAATGGCTCCCCTGTTTTAGGACACTCCATTGGCTCCCCTGTTTGAGGACACTCCAATGGCTCGGCTCCCCTGTTTGAGGACACTCCAATGGCTCGGCTCCCCTGTTTGAGGACACTCCAATGGCTCCCCTGTTTGAGGACACTCCAATGGCTCCCCTGTTTGAGGACACTCCAATGGCTCCCCTGTTTTAGGACACCACTGGCTCCCCTGTTTGAGAAGACTCCACTGGCTCCCCTGTTTTAGGACACTCCAATGGCTCTCCTGTTGGAGGACACTCCACTGGCTCCCCTCTTTGAGGACACTCCACTGGCTCCCCTGTTTTAGGACACTCCACTGGCTCCCCTGTTTGAGAACACTCCACTGGCTCCCCTGTTTTAGGACACTCCACTGGCTCCCCTGTTTGAGGACACTCCAATGGCTCGGCTCCCCTGTTTGAGGACACTCCAATGGCTCCCCTGTTTGAGGACACTCCAATGGCTCCCCTGTTTGAGGACACTCCAATGGCTCCCCTGTTTTAGGACACTCCACTGGCTCCCCTGTTTGAGAAGACTCCACTGGCTCCCCTGTTTTAGGACACTCCAATGGCTCTCCTGTTGTAGGACACTCCACTGGCTCCCCTCTTTGAGGACACTCCACTGGCTCCCCTGTTTAGGACACTCCACTAGCTCCCCTGTTTGAGAACACTCCACTGGCTCCCCTGTTTTAGGACACTCCACTGGCTCCCCTGTTTGACGACACTCCAATGGCTCCCCTGTTTGAGGACACTCTACTGGCTCCCCTGTTTGAGGACACTCTACTGGCTCCCCTGTTCTAGGACACCCTACTCGCTCCCCTGTTTTAGGACACTCCACTGGCTCCCCTGTTTTAGGACACTCCACTGACTCCCCTGTTTGAGGACACTCTACTGGCTCCCCTGTTTGAGGACACTCTACTCGCTCCCCTGTTTTGGACACTCTAATGGCAACCCTGTTTTAGGACACTCCAATGGCTCCCCTGTTTAAGGACACTCCAATGGCTCCCCTGTTTGAGGACACTCCAATGGCTCCCCTGTTTGAGGACACTCCAATGGCTCCCATGTTTGAGGACACTCCACTGGCTCCCCTGTTTGAGGACACTCCAATGGCTCCCCTGTTTGAGGACACTCCAATGGCTCTCCTGTTTAAGGACACTCCAATGTCTCCCCTGTTTGAGGACACTCTACTGGCTCCCCTGTTCTAGGACACCCTACTCGCTCCCCTGTTTTAGGACACTCCACTGGCTCCCCTGTTTTAGGACACTCCACTGACTCCCCTGTTTGAGGACACTCTACTGGCTCCCCTGTTTGAGGACACTCTACTCGCTCCCCTGTTCTAGGACACTCTACTCGCTCCCCTGTTCTAGGACACTCTAATGGCTCCCCTGTTTTAGGACACTCCAATGGCTCCCCTGTTTGAGGACACTCTACTCGCTCCCCTGTTCTAGGACACTCTAATGGCTCCCCTGTTTTAGGACACTCCAATGGCTCCCCTGTTTAAGGACACTTCAATGGCTCCCCTGTTTGAGGACACTCCAATGGCTCCCCTGTTTTAGGACACTCCAATGGCTCCCCTGTTTTAGGACACTCCAATGGCTCCCCTGTTTGAGGACACTCCAATGGCTCCCCTGTTTGAGGACACTCCAATGGCTCCCATGTTTGAGGACACTCCACTGGCTCCCCTGTTTGAGGACACTCCAATGGCTCCCCTGTTTGAGGACACTCCAATGGCTCCCCTGTTTGAGGACACTCCACTGGCTCCCCTGTTTTAGGACACTCCAATGGCTCCCCTGTTTGAGGACACTCCACTGGCTCCCCTGTTTAAGGACACTCCAATGGCTCCCCTGTTTTAGGACACTCCAATGGCTCCCCTGTTTGAGGACACTCCAATGGCTCCCCTGTTTGAGGACACTCCACTGGCTCCCCTGTTTGAGGACACTCCAATGGCTCCCCTGTTTGAGGACACTCCACTGGCTCCCCTGTTTGAGGACACACCACTGGCTCCCCTGTTTAAGGACACTCCAATGGCTCGGCTCCCCTGTTTGAGGACACTCCAATGGCTCCCCTGTTTGAGGACACTCCAATGGCTCCCCTGTTTGAGGACACTCCAATGGCTCCCATGTTTGAGGACACTCCAATGGCTCCCATGTTTGAGGAAACTCCACTGGCTCCCATGTTTGAGGAAACTCCAATGGCTCCCCTGTTTGAGGACACTCCAATGGCTCCCATGTTTGAGGACACTCCACTGGCTCCCATGTTTGAGGACACTCCAATGGCTCCCCTGTTTGAGGCCACTCCACTGGCTCCCCTGTTTTAGGACACTCCAATGGCTCCCCTGTTTGAGGCCACTCCAATGGCTCCCATGTTTGAGGCCACTCCAATGGCTCCCATGTTTGAGGACACTCCAATGGCTCGGCTCCCCTGTTTGAGGACACTCCAATGGCTCCCCTGTTTGAGGACACTCCAATGGCTCGGCTCCCCTGTTTGAGGACACTCCAATGGCTCCCCTGTTTGAGGCCACTCCAATGGCTCCCATGTTTGAGGACACTCCAATGGCTCGGCTCCCCTGTTTGAGGACACTCCAATGGCTCCCCTGTTTGAGGACACTCCAATGGCTCGGCTCCCCTGTTTGAGGACACTCCAATGGCTCCCCTGTTTGAGGACACTCCATTGGCTCCCATGTTTGAGGACACTCCATTGGCTCCCCTGTTTGAGGACACTCCAATGGCTCCCATGTTTGAGGACACTCCAATGGCTCCCATGTTTGAGGAAACTCCACTGGCTCCCATGTTTGAGGAAACTCCAATGGCTCCCCTGTTTGAGGACACTCCAATGGCTCCCATGTTTGAGGACACTCCACTGGCTCCCATGTTTGAGGACACTCCAATGGCTCCCCTGTTTGAGGCCACTCCACTGGCTCCCCTGTTTGAGGACACTCCACTGGCTCCCCTGTTTTAGGACACTCCAATGGCTCCCATGTTTGAGGCCACTCCAATGGCTCCCCTGTTTTAGGACACTCCATTGGCTCCCCTGCTTGAGGACACTCCAATGGCTCGGCTCCCCTGTTTGAGGACACTCCAATGGCTCCCCTGTTTTAGGACACTCCATTGGCTCCCCTGTTTGAGGACACTCCAATGGCTCCCCTGTTTGAGGCCACTCCAATGGCTCCCCTGTTTTAGGACACTCCATTGGCTCCCCTGTTTGAGGACACTCCAATGGCTCGGCTCCCCTGTTTGAGGACACTCCAATGGCTCGGCTCCCCTGTTTGAGGACACTCCAATGGCTCCCCTGTTTGAGGACACTCCAATGGCTCCCCTGTTTGAGGACACTCCAATGGCTCCCCTGTTTTAGGACACCACTGGCTCCCCTGTTTGAGAAGACTCCACTGGCTCCCCTGTTTTAGGACACTCCAATGGCTCTCCTGTTGGAGGACACTCCACTGGCTCCCCTCTTTGAGGACACTCCACTGGCTCCCCTGTTTTAGGACACTCCACTGGCTCCCCTGTTTGAGAACACTCCACTGGCTCCCCTGTTTTAGGACACTCCACTGGCTCCCCTGTTTGAGGACACTCCAATGGCTCGGCTCCCCTGTTTGAGGACACTCCAATGGCTCCCCTGTTTGAGGACACTCCAATGGCTCCCCTGTTTGAGGACACTCCAATGGCTCCCCTGTTTTAGGACACTCCACTGGCTCCCCTGTTTGAGAAGACTCCACTGGCTCCCCTGTTTTAGGACACTCCAATGGCTCTCCTGTTGTAGGACACTCCACTGGCTCCCCTCTTTGAGGACACTCCACTGGCTCCCCTGTTTAGGACACTCCACTAGCTCCCCTGTTTGAGAACACTCCACTGGCTCCCCTGTTTTAGGACACTCCACTGGCTCCCCTGTTTGACGACACTCCAATGGCTCCCCTGTTTGAGGACACTCTACTGGCTCCCCTGTTTGAGGACACTCTACTGGCTCCCCTGTTCTAGGACACCCTACTCGCTCCCCTGTTTTAGGACACTCCACTGGCTCCCCTGTTTTAGGACACTCCACTGACTCCCCTGTTTGAGGACACTCTACTGGCTCCCCTGTTTGAGGACACTCTACTCGCTCCCCTGTTTTGGACACTCTAATGGCAACCCTGTTTTAGGACACTCCAATGGCTCCCCTGTTTAAGGACACTCCAATGGCTCCCCTGTTTGAGGACACTCCAATGGCTCCCCTGTTTGAGGACACTCCAATGGCTCCCATGTTTGAGGACACTCCACTGGCTCCCCTGTTTGAGGACACTCCAATGGCTCCCCTGTTTGAGGACACTCCAATGGCTCTCCTGTTTAAGGACACTCCAATGTCTCCCCTGTTTGAGGACACTCTACTGGCTCCCCTGTTCTAGGACACCCTACTCGCTCCCCTGTTTTAGGACACTCCACTGGCTCCCCTGTTTTAGGACACTCCACTGACTCCCCTGTTTGAGGACACTCTACTGGCTCCCCTGTTTGAGGACACTCTACTCGCTCCCCTGTTCTAGGACACTCTACTCGCTCCCCTGTTCTAGGACACTCTAATGGCTCCCCTGTTTTAGGACACTCCAATGGCTCCCCTGTTTGAGGACACTCTACTCGCTCCCCTGTTCTAGGACACTCTAATGGCTCCCCTGTTTTAGGACACTCCAATGGCTCCCCTGTTTAAGGACACTTCAATGGCTCCCCTGTTTGAGGACACTCCAATGGCTCCCCTGTTTTAGGACACTCCAATGGCTCCCCTGTTTTAGGACACTCCAATGGCTCCCCTGTTTGAGGACACTCCAATGGCTCCCCTGTTTGAGGACACTCCAATGGCTCCCATGTTTGAGGACACTCCACTGGCTCCCCTGTTTGAGGACACTCCAATGGCTCCCCTGTTTGAGGACACTCCAATGGCTCCCCTGTTTGAGGACACTCCACTGGCTCCCCTGTTTTAGGACACTCCAATGGCTCCCCTGTTTGAGGACACTCCACTGGCTCCCCTGTTTAAGGACACTCCAATGGCTCCCCTGTTTTAGGACACTCCAATGGCTCCCCTGTTTGAGGACACTCCAATGGCTCCCCTGTTTGAGGACACTCCACTGGCTCCCCTGTTTGAGGACACTCCAATGGCTCCCCTGTTTGAGGACACTCCACTGGCTCCCCTGTTTGAGGACACACCACTGGCTCCCCTGTTTAAGGACACTCCAATGGCTCGGCTCCCCTGTTTGAGGACACTCCAATGGCTCCCCTGTTTGAGGACACTCCAATGGCTCCCCTGTTTGAGGACACTCCAATGGCTCCCATGTTTGAGGACACTCCAATGGCTCCCATGTTTGAGGAAACTCCACTGGCTCCCATGTTTGAGGAAACTCCAATGGCTCCCCTGTTTGAGGACACTCCAATGGCTCCCATGTTTGAGGACACTCCACTGGCTCCCATGTTTGAGGACACTCCAATGGCTCCCCTGTTTGAGGCCACTCCACTGGCTCCCCTGTTTTAGGACACTCCAATGGCTCCCCTGTTTGAGGCCACTCCAATGGCTCCCATGTTTGAGGCCACTCCAATGGCTCCCATGTTTGAGGACACTCCAATGGCTCGGCTCCCCTGTTTGAGGACACTCCAATGGCTCCCCTGTTTGAGGACACTCCAATGGCTCGGCTCCCCTGTTTGAGGACACTCCAATGGCTCCCCTGTTTGAGGCCACTCCAATGGCTCCCATGTTTGAGGACACTCCAATGGCTCGGCTCCCCTGTTTGAGGACACTCCAATGGCTCCCCTGTTTGAGGACACTCCAATGGCTCGGCTCCCCTGTTTGAGGACACTCCAATGGCTCCCCTGTTTGAGGACACTCCATTGGCTCCCATGTTTGAGGACACTCCATTGGCTCCCCTGTTTGAGGACACTCCAATGGCTCCCATGTTTGAGGACACTCCAATGGCTCCCATGTTTGAGGAAACTCCACTGGCTCCCATGTTTGAGGAAACTCCAATGGCTCCCCTGTTTGAGGACACTCCAATGGCTCCCATGTTTGAGGACACTCCACTGGCTCCCATGTTTGAGGACACTCCAATGGCTCCCCTGTTTGAGGCCACTCCACTGGCTCCCCTGTTTGAGGACACTCCACTGGCTCCCCTGTTTTAGGACACTCCAATGGCTCCCATGTTTGAGGCCACTCCAATGGCTCCCCTGTTTTAGGACACTCCATTGGCTCCCCTGCTTGAGGACACTCCAATGGCTCGGCTCCCCTGTTTGAGGACACTCCAATGGCTCCCCTGTTTTAGGACACTCCATTGGCTCCCCTGTTTGAGGACACTCCAATGGCTCCCCTGTTTGAGGCCACTCCAATGGCTCCCCTGTTTTAGGACACTCCATTGGCTCCCCTGTTTGAGGACACTCCAATGGCTCGGCTCCCCTGTTTGAGGACACTCCAATGGCTCGGCTCCCCTGTTTGAGGACACTCCAATGGCTCCCCTGTTTGAGGACACTCCAATGGCTCCCCTGTTTGAGGACACTCCAATGGCTCCCCTGTTTTAGGACACCACTGGCTCCCCTGTTTGAGAAGACTCCACTGGCTCCCCTGTTTTAGGACACTCCAATGGCTCTCCTGTTGGAGGACACTCCACTGGCTCCCCTCTTTGAGGACACTCCACTGGCTCCCCTGTTTTAGGACACTCCACTGGCTCCCCTGTTTGAGAACACTCCACTGGCTCCCCTGTTTTAGGACACTCCACTGGCTCCCCTGTTTGAGGACACTCCAATGGCTCGGCTCCCCTGTTTGAGGACACTCCAATGGCTCCCCTGTTTGAGGACACTCCAATGGCTCCCCTGTTTGAGGACACTCCAATGGCTCCCCTGTTTTAGGACACTCCACTGGCTCCCCTGTTTGAGAAGACTCCACTGGCTCCCCTGTTTTAGGACACTCCAATGGCTCTCCTGTTGTAGGACACTCCACTGGCTCCCCTCTTTGAGGACACTCCACTGGCTCCCCTGTTTAGGACACTCCACTGGCTCCCCTGTTTGAGAACACTCCACTGGCTCCCCTGTTTTAGGACACTCCACTGGCTCCCCTGTTTGACGACACTCCAATGGCTCCCCTGTTTGAGGACACTCTACTGGCTCCCCTGTTTGAGGACACTCTTCTGGCTCCCCTGTTCTAGGACACCCTACTCGCTCCCCTGTTTTAGGACACTCCACTGGCTCCCCTGTTTTAGGACACTCCACTGACTCCCCTGTTTGAGGACACTCTACTGGCTCCCCTGTTTGAGGACACTCTACTCGCTCCCCTGTTTTGGACACTCTAATGGCAACCCTGTTTTAGGACACTCCAATGGCTCCCCTGTTTAAGGACACTCCAATGGCTCCCCTGTTTGAGGACACTCCAATGGCTCCCCTGTTTGAGGACACTCCAATGGCTCCCATGTTTGAGGACACTCCACTGGCTCCCCTGTTTGAGGACACTCCAATGGCTCCCCTGTTTGAGGACACTCCAATGGCTCCCCTGTTTGAGGACACTCCACTGGCTCCCCTGTTTTAGGACACTCCAATGGCTCCCCTGTTTGAGGACACTCCACTGGCTCCCCTGTTTAAGGACACTCCAATGGCTCCCCTGTTTTAGGACACTCCAATGGCTCCCCTGTTTGAGGACACTCCAATGGCTCCCCTGTTTGAGGACACTCCACTGGCTCCCCTGTTTGAGGACACTCCAATGGCTCCCCTGTTTGAGGACACTCCACTGGCTCCCCTGTTTGAGGACACACCACTGGCTCCCCTGTTTAAGGACACTCCAATGGCTCGGCTCCCCTGTTTGAGGACACTCCAATGGCTCCCCTGTTTGAGGACACTCCAATGGCTCCCCTGTTTGAGGACACTCCAATGGCTCCCCTGTTTGAGGACACTCCATTGGCTCCCCTGTTTGAGGACACTCCAATGGCTCCCCTGTTTGAGGCCACTCCAATGGCTCCCCTGTTTGAGGTCACTCCAATGGCTCCCCTGTTTGAGGACACTCCAATGGCTCCCCTGTTTTAGGACACTCCATTGGCTCCCCTGTTTGAGGACACTCCAATGGCTCGGCTCCCCTGTTTTAGGACACTCCAATGGCTCCCCTGTTTGAGGACACTCCAATGGCTCCCCTGTTTGAGGACACTCCAATGGCTCCCCTGTTTGAGGACACTCCAATGCTCCCCTGTTTTAGGACACTCCACTGGCTCCCCTGTTTGAGAACACTCCACTGGCTCCCCTGTTTTAGGACACTCCAATGGCTCTCCTGTTTAAGGACACTCCAATGTCTCCCCTGTTTGAGGACACTCTACTGGCTCCCCTGTTCTAGGACACCCTACTCGCTCCCCTGTTTTAGGACACTCCACTGGCTCCCCTGTTTTAGGACACTCCACTGACTCCCCTGTTTGAGGACACTCTACTGGCTCCCCTGTTTGAGGACACTCTACTCGCTCCCCTGTTCTAGGACACTCTACTCGCTCCCCTGTTCTAGGACACTCTAATGGCTCCCCTGTTTTAGGACACTCCAATGGCTCCCCTGTTTGAGGACACTCTACTCGCTCCCCTGTTCTAGGACACTCTAATGGCTCCCCTGTTTTAGGACACTCCAATGGCTCCCCTGTTTAAGGACACTTCAATGGCTCCCCTGTTTGAGGACACTCCAATGGCTCCCCTGTTTTAGGACACTCCAATGGCTCCCCTGTTTTAGGACACTCCAATGGCTCCCCTGTTTGAGGACACTCCAATGGCTCCCCTGTTTGAGGACACTCCAATGGCTCCCATGTTTGAGGACACTCCACTGGCTCCCCTGTTTGAGGACACTCCAATGGCTCCCCTGTTTGAGGACACTCCAATGGCTCCCCTGTTTGAGGACACTCCACTGGCTCCCCTGTTTTAGGACACTCCAATGGCTCCCCTGTTTGAGGACACTCCACTGGCTCCCCTGTTTAAGGACACTCCAATGGCTCCCCTGTTTTAGGACACTCCAATGGCTCCCCTGTTTGAGGACACTCCAATGGCTCCCCTGTTTGAGGACACTCCACTGGCTCCCCTGTTTGAGGACACTCCAATGGCTCCCCTGTTTGAGGACACTCCACTGGCTCCCCTGTTTGAGGACACACCACTGGCTCCCCTGTTTAAGGACACTCCAATGGCTCGGCTCCCCTGTTTGAGGACACTCCAATGGCTCCCCTGTTTGAGGACACTCCAATGGCTCCCCTGTTTGAGGACACTCCAATGGCTCCCCTGTTTGAGGACACTCCAATGGCTCCCCTGTTTGAGGACACTCCAATGGCTCCCCTGTTTGAGGACACTCCATTGGCTCCCCTGTTTGAGGACACTCCAATGGCTCCCCTGTTTGAGGACACTCCAATGGCTCCCCTGTTTGAGGCCACTCCAATGGCTCCCCTGTTTGAGGACACTCCAATGGCTCCCCTGTTTTAGGACACTCCATTGGCTCCCCTGTTTGAGGACACTCCAATGGCTCGGCTCCCCTGTTTTAGGACACTCCAATGGCTCCCCTGTTTGAGGACACTCCAATGGCTCCCCTGTTTGAGGACACTCCAATGGCTCCCCTGTTTGAGGACACTCCAATGCTCCCCTGTTTTAGGACACTCCACTGGCTCCCCTGTTTGAGAACACTCCACTGGCTCCCCTGTTTTAGGACACTCCAATGGCTCTCCTGTTTAAGGACACTCCAATGTCTCCCCTGTTTGAGGACACTCTACTGGCTCCCCTGTTTGAGGACACTCTACTCGCTCCCCTGTTCTAGGACACTCTAATGGCTCCCCTGTTTGAGGACACTCCAATGGCTCGGCTCCCCTGTTTGAGGACACTCCAATGGCTCGGCTCCCCTGTTTGAGGACACTCCAATGGCTCCCCTGTTTGAGGACACTCCAATGGCTCCCCTGTTTGAGGACACTCCAATGGCTCCCCTGTTTTAGGACACCACTGGCTCCCCTGTTTGAGAAGACTCCACTGGCTCCCCTGTTTTAGGACACTCCAATGGCTCTCCTGTTGGAGGACACTCCACTGGCTCCCCTCTTTGAGGACACTCCACTGGCTCCCCTGTTTTAGGACACTCCACTGGCTCCCCTGTTTGAGAACACTCCACTGGCTCCCCTGTTTTAGGACACTCCACTGGCTCCCCTGTTTGAGGACACTCCAATGGCTCGGCTCCCCTGTTTGAGGACACTCCAATGGCTCCCCTGTTTGAGGACACTCCAATGGCTCCCCTGTTTGAGGACACTCCAATGGCTCCCCTGTTTTAGGACACTCCACTGGCTCCCCTGTTTGAGAAGACTCCACTGGCTCCCCTGTTTTAGGACACTCCAATGGCTCTCCTGTTGTAGGACACTCCACTGGCTCCCCTCTTTGAGGACACTCCACTGGCTCCCCTGTTTAGGACACTCCACTGGCTCCCCTGTTTGAGAACACTCCACTGGCTCCCCTGTTTTAGGACACTCCACTGGCTCCCCTGTTTGACGACACTCCAATGGCTCCCCTGTTTGAGGACACTCTACTGGCTCCCCTGTTTGAGGACACTCTACTGGCTCCCCTGTTCTAGGACACCCTACTCGCTCCCCTGTTTTAGGACACTCCACTGGCTCCCCTGTTTTAGGACACTCCACTGACTCCCCTGTTTGAGGACACTCTACTGGCTCCCCTGTTTGAGGACACTCTACTCGCTCCCCTGTTTTGGACACTCTAATGGCAACCCTGTTTTAGGACACTCCAATGGCTCCCCTGTTTAAGGACACTCCAATGGCTCCCCTGTTTGAGGACACTCCAATGGCTCCCCTGTTTGAGGACACTCCAATGGCTCCCATGTTTGAGGACACTCCACTGGCTCCCCTGTTTGAGGACACTCCAATGGCTCCCCTGTTTGAGGACACTCCAATGGCTCTCCTGTTTAAGGACACTCCAATGTCTCCCCTGTTTGAGGACACTCTACTGGCTCCCCTGTTCTAGGACACCCTACTCGCTCCCCTGTTTTAGGACACTCCACTGGCTCCCCTGTTTTAGGACACTCCACTGACTCCCCTGTTTGAGGACACTCTACTGGCTCCCCTGTTTGAGGACACTCTACTCGCTCCCCTGTTCTAGGACACTCTACTCGCTCCCCTGTTCTAGGACACTCTAATGGCTCCCCTGTTTTAGGACACTCCAATGGCTCCCCTGTTTGAGGACACTCTACTCGCTCCCCTGTTCTAGGACACTCTAATGGCTCCCCTGTTTTAGGACACTCCAATGGCTCCCCTGTTTAAGGACACTTCAATGGCTCCCCTGTTTGAGGACACTCCAATGGCTCCCCTGTTTTAGGACACTCCAATGGCTCCCCTGTTTTAGGACACTCCAATGGCTCCCCTGTTTGAGGACACTCCAATGGCTCCCCTGTTTGAGGACACTCCAATGGCTCCCATGTTTGAGGACACTCCACTGGCTCCCCTGTTTGAGGACACTCCAATGGCTCCCCTGTTTGAGGACACTCCAATGGCTCCCCTGTTTGAGGACACTCCACTGGCTCCCCTGTTTTAGGACACTCCAATGGCTCCCCTGTTTGAGGACACTCCACTGGCTCCCCTGTTTAAGGACACTCCAATGGCTCCCCTGTTTTAGGACACTCCAATGGCTCCCCTGTTTGAGGACACTCCAATGGCTCCCCTGTTTGAGGACACTCCACTGGCTCCCCTGTTTGAGGACACTCCAATGGCTCCCCTGTTTGAGGACACTCCACTGGCTCCCCTGTTTGAGGACACACCACTGGCTCCCCTGTTTAAGGACACTCCAATGGCTCGGCTCCCCTGTTTGAGGACACTCCAATGGCTCCCCTGTTTGAGGACACTCCAATGGCTCCCCTGTTTGAGGACACTCCAATGGCTCCCATGTTTGAGGACACTCCAATGGCTCCCATGTTTGAGGAAACTCCACTGGCTCCCATGTTTGAGGAAACTCCAATGGCTCCCCTGTTTGAGGACACTCCAATGGCTCCCATGTTTGAGGACACTCCACTGGCTCCCATGTTTGAGGACACTCCAATGGCTCCCCTGTTTGAGGCCACTCCACTGGCTCCCCTGTTTTAGGACACTCCAATGGCTCCCCTGTTTGAGGCCACTCCAATGGCTCCCATGTTTGAGGCCACTCCAATGGCTCCCATGTTTGAGGACACTCCAATGGCTCGGCTCCCCTGTTTGAGGACACTCCAATGGCTCCCCTGTTTGAGGACACTCCAATGGCTCGGCTCCCCTGTTTGAGGACACTCCAATGGCTCCCCTGTTTGAGGCCACTCCAATGGCTCCCATGTTTGAGGACACTCCAATGGCTCGGCTCCCCTGTTTGAGGACACTCCAATGGCTCCCCTGTTTGAGGACACTCCAATGGCTCGGCTCCCCTGTTTGAGGACACTCCAATGGCTCCCCTGTTTGAGGACACTCCATTGGCTCCCATGTTTGAGGACACTCCATTGGCTCCCCTGTTTGAGGACACTCCAATGGCTCCCATGTTTGAGGACACTCCAATGGCTCCCATGTTTGAGGAAACTCCACTGGCTCCCATGTTTGAGGAAACTCCAATGGCTCCCCTGTTTGAGGACACTCCAATGGCTCCCATGTTTGAGGACACTCCACTGGCTCCCATGTTTGAGGACACTCCAATGGCTCCCCTGTTTGAGGCCACTCCACTGGCTCCCCTGTTTGAGGCCACTCCACTGGCTCCCCTGTTTGAGGACACTCCACTGGCTCCCCTGTTTTAGGACACTCCAATGGCTCCCATGTTTGAGGCCACTCCAATGGCTCCCCTGTTTTAGGACACTCCATTGGCTCCCCTGCTTGAGGACACTCCAATGGCTCGGCTCCCCTGTTTGAGGACACTCCAATGGCTCCCCTGTTTTAGGACACTCCATTGGCTCCCCTGTTTGAGGACACTCCAATGGCTCCCCTGTTTGAGGCCACTCCAATGGCTCCCCTGTTTTAGGACACTCCATTGGCTCCCCTGTTTGAGGACACTCCAATGGCTCGGCTCCCCTGTTTGAGGACACTCCAATGGCTCGGCTCCCCTGTTTGAGGACACTCCAATGGCTCCCCTGTTTGAGGACACTCCAATGGCTCCCCTGTTTGAGGACACTCCAATGGCTCCCCTGTTTTAGGACACCACTGGCTCCCCTGTTTGAGAAGACTCCACTGGCTCCCCTGTTTTAGGACACTCCAATGGCTCTCCTGTTGGAGGACACTCCACTGGCTCCCCTCTTTGAGGACACTCCACTGGCTCCCCTGTTTGAGAACACTCCACTGGCTCCCCTGTTTTAGGACACTCCACTGGCTCCCCTGTTTGAGGACACTCCAATGGCTCGGCTCCCCTGTTTGAGGACACTCCAATGGCTCCCCTGTTTGAGGACACTCCAATGGCTCCCCTGTTTGAGGACACTCCAATGGCTCCCCTGTTTTAGGACACTCCACTGGCTCCCCTGTTTGAGAAGACTCCACTGGCTCCCCTGTTTTAGGACACTCCAATGGCTCTCCTGTTGTAGGACACTCCACTGGCTCCCCTCTTTGAGGACACTCCACTGGCTCCCCTGTTTAGGACACTCCACTGGCTCCCCTGTTTGAGAACACTCCACTGGCTCCCCTGTTTTAGGACACTCCACTGGCTCCCCTGTTTGACGACACTCCAATGGCTCCCCTGTTTGAGGACACTCTACTGGCTCCCCTGTTTGAGGACACTCTACTGGCTCCCCTGTTCTAGGACACCCTACTCGCTCCCCTGTTTTAGGACACTCCACTGGCTCCCCTGTTTTAGGACACTCCACTGACTCCCCTGTTTGAGGACACTCTACTGGCTCCCCTGTTTGAGGACACTCTACTCGCTCCCCTGTTTTGGACACTCTAATGGCAACCCTGTTTTAGGACACTCCAATGGCTCCCCTGTTTAAGGA
This sequence comes from Myxine glutinosa, assembly GCF_964187855.1. Lineage (NCBI taxonomy): Eukaryota > Metazoa > Chordata > Myxini > Myxiniformes > Myxinidae > Myxine > Myxine glutinosa. The sequence goes on from NC_136262.1 coordinate 53,518,312, forward strand.
CACTCCAATGGCTCCCCTGTTTGAGGACACTCCAATGGCTCCCCTGTTTGAGGACACTCCAATGGCTCCCATGTTTGAGGACACTCCACTGGCTCCCCTGTTTGAGGACACTCCAATGGCTCCCCTGTTTGAGGACACTCCAATGGCTCCCCTGTTTGAGGACACTCCACTGGCTCCCCTGTTTTAGGACACTCCAATGGCTCCCCTGTTTGAGGACACTCCACTGGCTCCCCTGTTTAAGGACACTCCAATGGCTCCCCTGTTTTAGGACACTCCAATGGCTCCCCTGTTTGAGGACACTCCAATGGCTCCCCTGTTTGAGGACACTCCACTGGCTCCCCTGTTTGAGGACACTCCAATGGCTCCCCTGTTTGAGGACACTCCACTGGCTCCCCTGTTTGAGGACACACCACTGGCTCCCCTGTTTAAGGACACTCCAATGGCTCGGCTCCCCTGTTTGAGGACACTCCAATGGCTCCCCTGTTTGAGGACACTCCAATGGCTCCCCTGTTTGAGGACACTCCAATGGCTCCCCTGTTTGAGGACACTCCATTGGCTCCCCTGTTTGAGGACACTCCAATGGCTCCCCTGTTTGAGGCCACTCCAATGGCTCCCCTGTTTGAGGTCACTCCAATGGCTCCCCTGTTTGAGGACACTCCAATGGCTCCCCTGTTTTAGGACACTCCATTGGCTCCCCTGTTTGAGGACACTCCAATGGCTCGGCTCCCCTGTTTTAGGACACTCCAATGGCTCCCCTGTTTGAGGACACTCCAATGGCTCCCCTGTTTGAGGACACTCCAATGGCTCCCCTGTTTGAGGACACTCCAATGCTCCCCTGTTTTAGGACACTCCACTGGCTCCCCTGTTTGAGAACACTCCACTGGCTCCCCTGTTTTAGGACACTCCAATGGCTCTCCTGTTTAAGGACACTCCAATGTCTCCCCTGTTTGAGGACACTCTACTGGCTCCCCTGTTCTAGGACACCCTACTCGCTCCCCTGTTTTAGGACACTCCACTGGCTCCCCTGTTTTAGGACACTCCACTGACTCCCCTGTTTGAGGACACTCTACTGGCTCCCCTGTTTGAGGACACTCTACTCGCTCCCCTGTTCTAGGACACTCTACTCGCTCCCCTGTTCTAGGACACTCTAATGGCTCCCCTGTTTTAGGACACTCCAATGGCTCCCCTGTTTGAGGACACTCTACTCGCTCCCCTGTTCTAGGACACTCTAATGGCTCCCCTGTTTTAGGACACTCCAATGGCTCCCCTGTTTAAGGACACTTCAATGGCTCCCCTGTTTGAGGACACTCCAATGGCTCCCCTGTTTTAGGACACTCCAATGGCTCCCCTGTTTTAGGACACTCCAATGGCTCCCCTGTTTGAGGACACTCCAATGGCTCCCCTGTTTGAGGACACTCCAATGGCTCCCATGTTTGAGGACACTCCACTGGCTCCCCTGTTTGAGGACACTCCAATGGCTCCCCTGTTTGAGGACACTCCAATGGCTCCCCTGTTTGAGGACACTCCACTGGCTCCCCTGTTTTAGGACACTCCAATGGCTCCCCTGTTTGAGGACACTCCACTGGCTCCCCTGTTTAAGGACACTCCAATGGCTCCCCTGTTTTAGGACACTCCAATGGCTCCCCTGTTTGAGGACACTCCAATGGCTCCCCTGTTTGAGGACACTCCACTGGCTCCCCTGTTTGAGGACACTCCAATGGCTCCCCTGTTTGAGGACACTCCACTGGCTCCCCTGTTTGAGGACACACCACTGGCTCCCCTGTTTAAGGACACTCCAATGGCTCGGCTCCCCTGTTTGAGGACACTCCAATGGCTCCCCTGTTTGAGGACACTCCAATGGCTCCCCTGTTTGAGGACACTCCAATGGCTCCCCTGTTTGAGGACACTCCAATGGCTCCCCTGTTTGAGGACACTCCAATGGCTCCCCTGTTTGAGGACACTCCATTGGCTCCCCTGTTTGAGGACACTCCAATGGCTCCCCTGTTTGAGGACACTCCAATGGCTCCCCTGTTTGAGGCCACTCCAATGGCTCCCCTGTTTGAGGACACTCCAATGGCTCCCCTGTTTTAGGACACTCCATTGGCTCCCCTGTTTGAGGACACTCCAATGGCTCGGCTCCCCTGTTTTAGGACACTCCAATGGCTCCCCTGTTTGAGGACACTCCAATGGCTCCCCTGTTTGAGGACACTCCAATGGCTCCCCTGTTTGAGGACACTCCAATGCTCCCCTGTTTTAGGACACTCCACTGGCTCCCCTGTTTGAGAACACTCCACTGGCTCCCCTGTTTTAGGACACTCCAATGGCTCTCCTGTTTAAGGACACTCCAATGTCTCCCCTGTTTGAGGACACTCTACTGGCTCCCCTGTTTGAGGACACTCTACTCGCTCCCCTGTTCTAGGACACTCTAATGGCTCCCCTGTTTTAGGACACTCCAATGGCTCCCCTGTTTGAGGACACACCACTGGCTCCCCTGTTTGAGGACACTCCTCTGGCTCCCCTGTTTAAGGACACTCCAATGGCTCCCCTGTTTTAGGACACTCCACTGGCTGCCCTGTTTGAGGACACTCCAATGGCTCCCCTGTTTTTGGACACTCCAATTGCTCCCCTGTTTGAGGACACTCCAATGGCTCCCATGTTTTAGGATACTCCTATGGGTCCCCTGTTTTAGGACACTCCTATTGGTCCCCTGTTTTAGGACACTCCAATGGCTCCCATGTTTTAGGACACTCCTATGGGTCCCCTGTTTGAGGACACTCCACTGGCTCCCTTGTTTGAGGACACTCCACTGGCTCCCCTGTTTGAGGACACTCCAATGGCTCCCATGTTTTAGGACACTCCTATGGGTCCCCTGTTTGAGGACACTCCACTGGCTCCCTTGTTTGAGGACACTCCACTGGCTCCCCTGTTTGAGGACACTCCAATGGCTCCCCTGTTTGAGGACACTCCACTGGCTCCCCTTTTTGAGGACACTCCACTGGCTCCCCTGTTCGAGGACACTCTAATGGCTCCCCTGTTTGAGGACACTCCCCTGGCTCCACTATTTGAGGACACTGCACTGGCTCCCCTGTTTGAGGACACTCCACTGGCTCCCCTGTTTGAGGACACTCCACTGGCTCCCCTGTTTGAGGACACTCCACTGGCTCCCCTGTTTGAGGACACTCCACTGGCTCCCCTGTTTGAGGACACTCCACTGGCTCCCCTGTTCGAGGACACTCCACTGGCTCCCTTGTTTGAGGACACTCCACTGGCTCCCCTGTTTGAGGACACTCCAATGGGTCCCCTGTTTGAGGACACTCCACTGGCTCCCCTGTTTGAGGACACTCCACTGGCTCCCCTGTTCGAGGACACTCCACTGGCTCCCCTGTTTGAGGACTCCCCTGGCTCTCCTGTTTGAGGACACTCCAATGGCTCCGGTGTACCACGACTACGTATATATATTTTTGGTATGCACGATCAAGGAAGAGCTAGATCAGAATTAAAGCGAACGAAATGCAAAGGGGGAAACACCAGCAGCAGCAGAGTCGAAGTGAGAGTGAGATCAAGGGGATTGAGAGAATGACACATGGGGTGAACAAACTGCACACAGGATGAATGAAACAAAGCAAGAAAATGAAAGGGGAATCAAGGTTGAAAGAAAAGGAACAAATGTGTGGAGGTGAGCATTGAGCCTGGATTTTGGGAGTTTGTCAAGAGGGTGACTGGCAGACCATGTGCATCCTGTGGAAACCTGGGAGGGACAAAGCTAAGAGAGGGCAGAGGATACAAGACTTAAAAGGATGTGATAGAATACAAAGAGGCCAACAACCTGTCTGCGATGCAAAGGTAACAGGCCGAGACACTCGCCTTCATTGCGGTAGAGCCCAACGAGTTTGAAGGCCTTGCTTTCCACATCATGAAGAAGGGCAAGGTGTGAGGCAGGGGCACCCACCGAAAGGTGACTCCATCAAGCTTCAAACAAAGGCCTTCTATGTTGTATTTTGTCAAAAGTTCAGATTGGCTCAGAAAAGTCCTTGTACGACTAACCCAGCGAAGATCACTCAGTCATTGGCTGGCTTTGGAAGCCATCTTGGAAATATTGTCTTCTCAAGAAAGATCATGATCGACGGTGAGGCCCAAATGTTTGAGTGACAACCTCTTAAAGTGATTTGTTTAGGACGGAGATGGGAGGGCTTGCTAGATGGTCACTTCAGAGAGACAGGGTGAGTGTTCCTGCCTGTCTGTTTGAATGATGAGAAATGATTCACAGAGAGTCGAATCATCAGCAAAGAGATAGGCAGGATTTTCCAGGGAATCAGAAAGATTATTGATGAAGACCGGGAACAAGACTGGGCCCAAGACACTGCCTTGGGGCACTCCAGCCTTGACAGTGAGCTGAGAGGATCCCGTTAAGAGCTGTACGCTGAATATGGGAGTGGAGGAAGTCAGTGATCAATGAGAGGAGGTGGCCTTGGATGCTTGCAGGGTTTCTGACTATCAAAAGCACGAGATATGGTCCAGAGAGACGGCTCTGATATCATGACTGAGATTGAGGCCTTCCATCCTTTGTTGGGAGAGTCGAAGCAGCATGTCCAAAGTAGAATGACTGATGATCTGAGGTCACACCATTGGAGAAAAGGGAGGATTTGATTTCAACTGTAAGGATACATTCCATGGCCTTACGTATAACTGAAAGCAAGTTAATATTTAGCCACAGCAGCAGACGGGGTTTTGTAATCACTTCTGTCTGTCTGCCTGTGTGTGGGTGTGTCTGTCTGTCTGTGTGTGGGTGTGTCTGTCTGTCTGTATGTGGGTGTGTCTGTCTGTCTGTGTGTGGGTGTGTCTGTCTGTCTGTGTGTGGGTGTGTCGGTCTGTCTGTGTGTGGGTGTGTCGGTCTGTCTGTGTGTGGGTGTGTCGGTCTGTCTGTGTGTGGGTGTGTCTGTCTTGACAGTAACTTTTTTTTTACCATTTGAGTTTTGTCATCAAATTTTCACCAAAGCTTTATTTTGATAATACGGAAATAGGCAAATTAATAATTTTGTCAAAAGGTCAAAGGTCAGCGCTCCATAAAATCATCAATTTTCATCCAATTGACCAGAAATCTAAATTTACCAATTGAGTTTTGTCATCAAATTTTCAGCAAAGCTTTATAATGACAATATGTAGATGGCAAATTAATAATTTCGTCAAAAGGTCAAAGGTCATCGCTAGATAAAATCATAAATTTTCATCCAATTGACCAGAAATTTAAATTTAACATTTGAGTTTTGTCATCAATTTTTCAACAAAGCTTTATTATGATAATATGGAGTAGGCAAATTAATAATTTCGTCAAAAGGTTAAAAGGCTAAAGGTCAGCATCACCTAAAATCATCAATTTTCATTCATGTCACCTAAAATCAATTTGACTAGAAATTTAAATTTACCAATTGAGTTTTGTCATCAAATTTTCAACAAAGCTTTATTATGAGAACATGGAGAAGGCAAATTAATAATTTCGTCAAAAGGTCAAAGGTCAGCACTGCATAAAATCATCAATTTTCATCCAATTGACCAGACATTTAAATTTACCAATTGAGTTTTGTCATCAAATTTTCAACAAAGCTTTATTATGGGAACATGGAGAAGGCAAATTAATAATTTCGTCAAAAGGTTAAAGGTCAGCACTGCATAAAATCATCAATTTTCATCCAATTGACCAGAAATGTAAATTTACCATTTCAGTTTTGTCATCAATTTTTCAACAAAGCTTTATAATGAGAATATGTGGATGGAAAAGAAATAATTTCGTCAAAAGGTCAAAGGTCATCGCTACATAAAATCATCAATTTTCATCCAATTGACCAGAAATTTAAATTTAACATTTGAGTTTTGTCATCAATTTTTCAACAAACCTTTATTATGATAATATGGAGTTGGCAAATCGTCAAAAGGTTAAAAGGCTCAAGGTCAGCATCACCTAAAATCATCAATTTTCATTCATGTTTTCATTTTTACAAAAAAAAAAAAAAAAAAAAAAAAAAAAAATGTCACCTAAAATCAATTTGACTAGAAATTTAAATTTACCAATTGAGTTTTGTCATCAAATTTTCAACAAAGCTTTATTATGAGAATATGTAGATGGCAAATTAATAATTTCGTCAAAAGGTCAAAGGTCATCGCTACATAAAATCATCAATTTTCATCCAATTGACCAGAAATTTAAATTTAACATTTGAGTTTTGTCATCAATTTTTCAACAAACCTTTATTATGATAATATGGAGTTGGCAAATCGTCAAAAGGTTAAAAGGCTCAAGGTCAGCGTCACCTAAAATCATCAATTTTCATTCATGTTTTCATTTTTACAAAAAAAAAAAAAAAAAAAAAAAAAAAAAAATGTCACCTAAAATCAATTTGACTAGAAATTTAAATTTACCAATTGAGTTTTGTCATCAAATTTTCAACAAAGCTTTATTATGAGAATATGTAGATGGCAAATTAATAATTTCGTCAAAAGGTCAAAGGTCAGCGCTGCATAAAATCATCAATTTTCATCCAATTGACGAGAAATTAAAATTTACCAATTGAGTTTTGTCATCAAATTTTCAAGAAAGCTTTATTATGAGAATATGTAGATGGCAAATTACTAATTTCGTCAAAAGGTCAAAGGTCAGTGTCACATAAAATCATCAATTTTCATCCAATTGACCAGAAATTTAAATTTACCAATTGAGTTTTCTCATCAAATTTTCAACAAAGCTTTATTATGAGAATATGTAGATCGCAAATGAATAATTTTGTCAAAAGGTCAAAGGTCAGCACTGCATAAAATCATCAATTTTCATCCAATTGACCAGACATTTAAATTTACCAATTGAGTTTTGTCATCAAATTTTCAACAAAGCTTTATTATGGGAACATGGAGAAGGCAAATTAATAATTTCGTCAAAAGGTCAAAGGTCAGCACTGCATAAAATCATCAATTTTCATCCAATTGACCAGAAATTTAAATTTACCATTTCAGTTTTGTCATCAATTTTTCAACAAAGCTTTATAATGAGAATATGTGGATGGAAAAGAAATAATTTCGTCAAAAGGTCAAAGGTCATCGCTACATAAAATCATCAATTTTCATCCAATTGACCAGAAATTTAAATTTAACATTTGAGTTTTGTCATCAATTTTTCAACAAACCTTTATTATGATAATATGGAGTTGGCAAATCGTCAAAAGGTTAAAAGGCTCAAGGTCAGCGTCACCTAAAATCATCAATTTTCATTCATGTCACCTAAAATCAATTTGACTAGAAATTTAAATTTACCAATTGAGTTTTGTCATCAAATTTTCAACAAAGCTTTATTATGAGAATATGTAGATGGCAAATTAATAATTTCGTCAAAAGGTCAAAGGTCAGCGCTGCATAAAATCATCAATTTTCATCCAATTGACGAGAAATTAAAATTTACCAATTGAGTTTTGTCATCAAATTTTCAAGAAAGCTTTATTATGAGAATATGTAGATGGCAAATTACTAATTTCGTCAAAAGGTCAAAGGTCAGTGTCACATAAAATCATCAATTTTCATCCAATTGACCAGAAATTTAAATTTACCAATTGAGTTTTCTCATCAAATTTTCAACAAAGCTTTATTATGAGAATATGTAGATCGCAAATGAATAATTTTGTCAAAAGGTCAAAGGTCAGCACTGCATAAAATCATCAATTTTCATCCAATTGACCAGACATTTAAATTTACCAATTGAGTTTTGTCATCAAATTTTCAAGAAAGCTTTATTATGAGAATATGTAGATGGCAAATTACTAATTTCGTCAAAAGGTCAAAGGTCAGTGTCACATAAAATCATCAATTTTCATCCAATTGACCAGAAATTTAAATTTACCAATTGAGTTTTCTCATCAAATTTTCAACAAAGCTTTATTATGAGAATATGTAGATCGCAAATGAATAATTTTGTCAAAAGGTCAAAGGTCAGCACTGCATAAAATCATCAATTTTCATCCAATTGACCAGACATTTAAATTGAAAATTTGAGTTTTGTCATCAAATTTTCAACAAATCTTTATTATGAGAATATGTAGATGGCAAATTAATAATTTCGTCAAAAAATCAAAGGTCAGCGTCACATAAAATCGTAAATTTTCATCCGATTGACGTGAAATTTTAAGAATTTGCATATTGGGTCAATTAATTGGTTCACCAATCAAAAGCCTCAAGCTGATTATTTTTTTAGATTAAAAGGTCAAAGGTCAAGGTTGCATAAAATCATCAATTTTCATTTTGCATTTGTTTTTTTAAAACTTGTTATTTTGAGCATACGGAAGAAGAAGAAGATGTCGGCATACAAACAGACGCAGACGGGCTTTCCATTTTCATATTCTTTCTAGTTAATACTGCTGTGTACATTTGTGACATCGCACGTTACATTCCTGCAAGAACACTGCGATCAATCTCTTGGTGTAGTTCCTCGATTGCGTGACCTGGTGGAAAATTGTTAACGATACAGCATTCTTCAGATTTGCTCCCCAAGTGTGAAACTCCCTCCCTTTTTCATCGCAAAGCCTCATCGATTACGGATTTAAAATCTCTCCTAAAATGCCATCGTTATCCAGTTACCTTTTCTCAATTGTCACTTTTCTCATCTCTTCCTTCTTAGAGCTTTGACGTTTGAGGTAAAAACAATGGATTGATTGGTGAGCTGCGGTTCGGTCAGTTGAGGGGGAGGATGATTGGATGAAGTGTGGTTGTGAAAACATGGATGAACACTTCCCCACAAATATCGTGATAAATTGGAGAAGCCCCAAACCTCCTTCCACATCCTCCCTTAATTATTGAAGGATAAAGAATGTATTTATTTGTATTTTTCGCGATTATCGGGTCATCACAAAGGAGAGGACATCTGTGTCTTTCATAATGCCGAATGGCTGTCTATTTACTACGTATACAAATATGGGACTTTTTCTGGAACACTTTCATTTCCTCCCACATGCTTTGTGTTGTTTTCTTTGTATTAGCTCAACCTTGTTTTCCCATTTTGGCCCCACTCCTCCCACATTACACTCATCACCTTTTCGCTGCATTATCCTCCTCTTATTTCTCAAAAACCCTAATGCTCAATTTAGCGGAACTCTGGGATAGAGCAGAGGCTGCAGATCCGCCATCTTTTCTCATTATTATTACTCTTCTTCCATCATATGAAGCACATGCCATTTTCAGGGTGCGCAGCGATGTGGGAGGGAAGGCCACTGTGTGATCCTTAACATATACAAGCTAATGCCAGCTGACGGGATGGCCTTTTAACGTCCATCCGAGGGACACAGAGCAAACATTGATGCCTCGCCCTGCCTGCAAAACACGGGCGTGTCTATCTATAGCTGCGGCGGGATTCCAACCTATTCTCGACAGCTCAGAGGTGAGTATTTTCTTTTCATTGGGTTGAACTCGCTGACTATGTGATGACATTTTCTCACCGAAAACATGCCAAATGTAATGCATTGTGAAACAAAATTAAGGGAGGCGTGAAGCACCCCTCCCTTTATATGGGATCGTTTCTCTGTATGCTTGAACATGGGGACTGAAAATTCGTTTCTCGACTTCCATGGTTTTGCTCTTTTGTTCGAAGGAAGAACGGACGCTCGAAACGTCAGCCACACCTAACTTTAAACACACTCGTATCATCTTATCATCTTTTAGTTAATAAAATCCATTGTTTACCTCCATAAAGTATGCACAATTAGGATGTGAGTACGTCTATGAAGTATGTACAATTAGAATGTGAATACGTCAATAAAGTATGCACAAATAGAATGCGAGTACGTCAATAAAGTATGTACAATTAGAATGTGAGTACGTTTATAAAGTATGAACAATTAGGATGTGAGTACGTCTATAAAGTATGTACAATTAGGATGTGAGTACGTCTATAAAGTATGTACAATTAGGATGTGAGTACGTCTATAAAGTATGTACAATTAGAATATGAGTACGTCTATAAAGTATGTACAATTAGGATGTGAGCACGTCTATAAAGTATGTACAATTAGGATGTGAATACGTCCATAACGTATGGACAATCAGAATGCGAGTACGTCTATAAAGTATATATACAATTAGAATGCGAGTACATCAATAAAGTATGTGCAATTAGAATGTGAGCACGTCTATAAAGTATGTACAATTAGGATATGAGTACGTCTATAAAGTATGTACAATTAGGATGTGAGTACGTCTATAAAGTATGTACAAATAGGATGTGAGTACGTCTATAAAGTATGTACAATTAGAATGCGAGTACGTCAATAAAGTATGTACATTTAGAATGTGAGTACGTCTATAAAGTATGTACAATTAGAATGTGAGTGCATCTATAAAGTATGTACAATTAGAATGTGAGTGCATCTATAAAGTATGTACAATTAGAATGTGAATACGTCTTTAAAATATATAGAATTAGAATGTGAGTATGTCTATAAAGTATGTACAATTAGAATGTGAGTACGTCTATAAAGTATGTACAATTAGAATGTGATTACGTCTATAAAGTATGTCGAATTAGAATGTGAGTACGTCTATAAAGTATGTACAATTGGAATGTGAGTACATCTATAAAGTATGTACAATTAGAATGTGAGTACATCTTTAAAGTATGTACAATTAGACTGAATATGTCTATAAAGTATGTACAATTACAATGTGAGTTTGTCTTTAAAGTATGTGCAATTAGAATGTGTTTGTCCATAAAGTATGTACAATTAGAATGTGAGTTTGTCCATAAAGTATGTACAATTAGAATGTGAGTTTGTCTTTAAAGTATGTGCAATTAGAATGTGAGTACGTCAATATAGTATGTACAATTAGAATGTGAGTACGTCTATAAAGTATGTACAATTAGAATGTGAGTACGTCGATAAAGTATGTACAATTGGAATGTGAGTACATCTATAAAGTATGTACAATTAGAATGTGAGTGTCTATAAAGTATGTACAATTAGAATGTGAGTACATCTATAAAGTATGTACAATTGGAATGTGAGTACATCTATAAAGTATGTACAATTAGAATGTGAGTGTCTATAAAGTATGTACAATTAGAATGTGAGTATGCATATAAAGTATGTAAAATTTGAATGTGAGTATGTCTATAAAGTACGTACAATTAGAATGTGAGTTTGTCTTTAAACTATGTACAATTAGGATGTGAGTATGTCTATAAAGTATGTACAATTAGGATGTGAGTATGTCTTTAAAGTATGTGCAATTAGAATGTGAGTTTGTCCATAAAGTATGTACAATTAGAATGTGAGTTTGTCCATCAAGTATGTACAATTAGAATGTGAGTTTGTCCATAAAGTATGTACAATTAGAATGTGAGTTTGTCTTTAAAGTATGGGCAATTAGAATGTGAGTACGTATATAAAGTATATACAATTAGAATGTGAGTACGTGTATAAAGTATGCACAATTAGAATGTGAGTACGTATATAAAGTATGTACAATTTGAATGTGAGTATGTCTATAAAATGCATACTATAAAACGAAACAAAAGTCCTGGCGAGGGTCTGCAATCTTCGATTGCTCTTTCTAATTACCTCCGTCGCCGAAGGTGGATGGAGGTTATGTTTTCAACCCCTGTCTGTCTGTTTGTCTGTTTGTTTGTCTGTGAACAAGATATCTCAAAAAGCTGTGGATGGATTGGGCGAAAAGTGATTTATATAACATTTTATTGTAGCGGCTGCCGCTGGGTGTTCACAATCGCCTTGCACCTATCAAGGACGCGGAGCGATCACCATGCCGGGCTCGTCCAGGACGCCCGGGCAGGCCCGCGCTCAACTTGCCAGGCCTCGGTCGGGACGCCCGGGCATGCCCGGGCATGCCCGGGCAGGCTCGCCCTCAACTTGCCAGGCCGCAGCCAGGACGCTGGGCCACGCCCCCTGGCGCCGGGCCTGGGCAAACCCCCTGGGTTAATAGATATATATTGCTGACCGATAAACGGGTTTTCAGAGTGCCTGAGTGTTTGATTTCAATAAAGCAACTCAGATGAATTCCAGCTTTTTGTCGCGTCCATTCTTCCGATCGACGTGGGAGCCCCAGCTCCTTCATTGGTGACCTATCGACATGGACACGGCAGTCGCCCTTAAACTGCCTACCTTCTGGGAGGCTCACGCGGCGGTTTGGTTCGCACAGGCGGAGTCCCTGTTCGCCCTGCGAGGCATCACGGCCGACGACACCCGCTTCCACCATGTGGTAGCTGCGCTCGGGTCGGCTACCGCGGCCCGCGCCCTGAGCCTCCTCGAAAGCCCGCCAGCCGCTGACAAATACGGCGCGATTAAGAAGCTTCTCCTCGATGCTTTCGCCCTCCCATCGGCGGAACGCGCACGGCGCCTGCTCGAACTGCCTGAGCTCGGCGACACGCGCCCTTCCGAGCGAATGGACTACATGCTTTCACTGCTCGGCGAGCACTCTCCGGCATTCCTGTTCCGGGAGCTGTTCCTCCGTCAGCTGCCTAACCCGGTACGCCTCGCCCTGGCAAGCACGACGATCACAGATCCCCGGGCCCTTGCCAGAGAAGCCGACAAGATCTCCGCTGCAGGACGGCGCATCGCAGCGGCGACATGGGACCCACCGCCGTCCGACCCAACAACCATGGCGCCCGAGCACCCGGCACGGTCGACGGCCGAACTGCCGACGCAATTGGCGGCCGCTCTACCGTGCCGACCACCTCCAGCGCGACGACCGAGGCCTCCACCCGACCAAGCGTGGTGTTACTATCATGCCAGGTTCGGACAAAAGGCCCGGACATGCCGACCCCCGTGCACCTTCGGCAGGCCGGGAAACGGCCGGGCCGGCGTTCATTACCAGCCATGAGCGCCGGCCACACGGGCAACTTACTGTTCATCACGGATAAAGCGTCCGGACGGCGCTTCCTGTGCGACACCGGCGCCCAACTGAGCGTCATACCCGCCTCTGACCAGGACAGGCAATCTGCGGTTTGCGGCCCCTCCTTGGTTGCGGCCAACGGATCGACTATCCGCACCTTCGGCCCGCGCAACGTCACCCTCTGCTTCGGCGGCCAACGCTTTGCTTGGACGTTTGTAACCGCCAACGTGCCCATGGCTCTGCTAGGCGCCGACTTCCTCTGCGCACACGGACTGCTGGTGGACGTCCAACGGCGTCGTTTAATCAACGCTGAAACCTTCAGCTCCCTGGTATGCACATTGAGCAGCTCCGCGCCGACCGAGTTGGCATGCACCGTCCCGGCGGCGAACGAGTTTGCTCGCCTGCTCACGGAGTTCCCGGCCCTCACGCGGCCGACGTTTTCGGCCGTCGCAGTACGGCATGGGATCGAGCACCACATACCAACCACGGGCCCGCCGGTCTACGCCAGGGCCCGCCGCCTCGACCCAGCCAAGCTCGCCGTAGCGAAGGCCGAATTCGACGCGTTGGAGCACCTCGGCATCGTGCGGCGCTCCGATAGCGCGTGGGCCTCGCCACTGCACATCGTGCCAAAGCCGGGGGGTGGATGGCGCCCGTGTGGCGACTACCGCCGTCTCAATGACGCTACCACCCCCGACAGGTACCCGATCCCGCATATCCAAGACTTCTCCGCCCGTCTGGCGGGACGGGTCATTTTTTCGAAAATTGATCTCATACGGGGATATCACCAGGTACCTGTCAGGGCGGCCGACGTCCCTAAAACGGCAGTCATCACGCCGTTCGGCTTATTCGAATTCTTGCGGATGCCGTTTGGTCTCAAGAACGCGGCTCAGGCGTTCCAGCGCTTGATGGACGGCGTGCTGCGTGACCTGCCGTTCCTTTTCGTTTACCTGGACGACATCCTCGTCGCCAGCACGTCCCGGGCCGAGCACCTCCTCCACCTCCGAACACTGTTCGGGCGCCTCAGCGAGCACGGCCTCATTGTCAACCCGGCCAAATGCCACTTCGGCACGACGGCCGTTGATTTTTTGGGCCACCACATCACCAAGAACGGGGCCGTGCCGCTGCCAACCGAGGTCGAGGCCATCACCACGTTCCCGCGTCCCCGCACCATAAAGGCCCTGCAGGAATTCCTGGGAATGGTGAATTTTTATCACCGCTTCGTGCCCCGCGCTGCTCAACTCATGCGGCCCCTCTACGAAGCCCTCCGGGGCAAGCCAGCCAAGCACGACATCGCCTGGTCCGCAGCAATGGATGCGGCCTTCCAACGCTCAAAGCGGGCCCTCGCCGACGCAACACTGCTCGCTCACCCGGTGCTCAACGCTCCCATCGCCCTCACCACGGATGCCTCCGACTACGCGGTGGGCGCCGTACATGAGCAATGGGTGAACGGGGTTTGGCAGCCACTCGCTTTTTTCAGCCGGCAGCTCCGGCCGAACGAGCTCAAATACAGCACGTTTGACCGGGAGCTCCTCGGTCTACACCTGGCCGTCCGCCATTTCCGCCACCTCCTGGAGGGCCGACCTTTCACGGCGTTCGTCGACCACAAGCCGTTGGTTTACGCCATGGCCAAGGTCACGGAGCCATGGTCGGCCCGCCAACAGCGCCACCTCTCCACCGTGTCGGAGTTTACCACGGACATCCGGCACGTTGCCGGCAAAAACAACGCCGTGGCCGACTGTCTTTCCCGGGCCAGCGCGAACGCGGTCCACCTGGGCGTGGATTTTGCGCTTATGGCGGCGGACCAAACCACCGACACCACGGTGCAAGCCCTCCGGGCGGCGGACACGGGCCTCCGCCTGGCCGACATCCCCTGCGCGGACACTGTCCTGCTCTGCGACGTCTCCCAAGGCCAGCCTCGCCCCATCGTGCCCGTCACCTGGCAACGCCGCATCTTCGCCTCCCTCCACGGCCTTTCCCACCCGGGCCGGAAAGCTTCCCAGAAGCTGGTGTCGGCGCGTTTCGTCTGGCACGGCCTTCGTCGGGACGTCCGCGATTGGACCAGCACCTGCACGGCCTGCCAACGGGCCAAGGTCCACCGACACACCCAGGCCCCGCTGGCACCGTTCACCGTGCCCGAACGACGTTTCGACCACGTCAACGTGGATCTGGTGGGCCCCCTCCCCCCGTCACGGGGGTTCACACACCTGCTCACCATGGTGGACAGGACCACCAGGTGGCCGGAGGCCGTTCCCCTCGTCTCCACCACCACCGCCGACGTGGCGCAGGCTTTCATCGCCACCTGGGTCGCCCGCTTCGGCGCACCGGCGGACATCTCGTCAGACCGCGGACCACAGTTCACCTCCGAGCTGTGGGGCGCGGTCGCCCGCAACCTGGGGGTCAAGCTCCACCGTACTACGGCCTACCACCCCCAAGCAAACGGGTTGTGCGAGCGATTCCACCGCTCCATGAAGGCCGCGCTCATGGCCGGCCTTCAAGACGGCGGTTGGGCCGACCGGCTGCCGTGGGTCCTTTTGGGCCTTCGCACGGCCCCCAAGGAGGACCTCCAGGCATCCACCGCCGAGCTTGTCTATGGCCAGGTGCTACGCGTCCCGGGCGAATTCGTGCCCGACGCTACCAGTCCCTGGTCCGCAGCTCACCAGCGCTCGGACCTCCAGGAGGCCGCCCGACGGTTTGCCCCCGTGCCAACATCCCACCACGGTGACCCCCAGTCCTACGTCCCCCCAGCACTCCGCACAGCGGAGTATGTTTTTGTGCGTCACGACGCACATCGGTGGCCACTCCAGCCGCCGTACGACGGGCCCTTCCGGGTGCTGCGACGGGACGACAAGTCGTTCGTCATCGACATCGGCGGCAGGTCGGACCGGATTGCAGTGGACCGCCTCAAGCCGGCGCACGTGGACGTCGACCACCCACCACGGGTGGCCCTTCCGCCGCGGCGAGGCCGCCCCCCGTCCACGGTGCCCCCCACTCGACCGCCCACCACCTCACCGGACCCCCTCCCACGACCCGCCAGGGGTCGCTTCGGCCGGGTCATCAGGACCCCCCTCAAATTGACCCTGCCGGTGCAAGTCGATTCTGGGGGGACGTGTGTAGCGGCTGCCGCTGGGTGTTCACAATCGCCTTGCACCTATCAAGGACGCGGAGCGATCACCATGCCGGGCTCGTCCAGGACGCCCGGGCAGGCTCGCCCTCAACTTGCCAGGCCGCAGCCAGGACGCTGGGCCACGCCCCCTGGCGCCGGGCCTGGGCAAACCCCCTGGGTTAATAGATATATATTGCTGACCGATAAACGGATTTTCAGAGTGCCTGAGTGTTTGATTTCAATAAAGCAACTCAGATGAATTCCAGCTTTTTGTCGCGTCCATTCTTCCGATCGACGTGGGAGCCCCAGCTCCTTCAATATTTAAGATATGGGGATATGGCGCCAAAAACATATATCGCATGATATTTCAAAATGTTGTATGCGGATTATGACAAAACTTGGTGAATGAGTTGCTTAGGCGACAAGAACAAGCTGATTCGATTTTGGTTCATGTCCGGACCCAGATCCGTGGGATACAAACCATAAACTGTTCAGCCTGACGGAGGTATGCCCTCTACCGAGTGCCTACCATTGTATCCTTTTAATGAGATGCCACACATCCATTTTAACATCCTCATATCTGTTCTCTCGATTATTCTTTCATCACCATCATGCTTCGATAATTCATTCTCTTGTTACCACCCCCAAATAATTTCCCATCAAGTAAGCCAAAGTCCTCAAATATGGAACTCTCTCCCTTTATTGCTGGCGATATTCCTACCCACTTATCTGCTGGAACCCATTTATATCGATAGCCCCCATAAATGGCCCGTTCACATACAGAAAGACACCTAGTAACTTATTGTGGGCATTGATATAGAAGTTGAAGTCGATATTTGTCCCTATATTTTTCAAGCCCCTAACAGCACTACCTCCATTTTTACCACTTACGTTGACAGACTCTTTCCTCACTTGGGGCACGTTAGTTAGTGAGTGAGTGAGTGATAATTCGGTGAGTGTGGCAGCTGTGTGCCTGAGCGATTGCACCTGAGTGCGTGTGACACGTTGGTGTGTTTGGCCTATAAAGGAGCCCTGTTGTGAACACCTTCACACTGCGGTACCAAGATTGATATGACCGTAAGGAAACGGCAACTTGATTGGAAAATGCTGGAGGACAAATATCATGCAGTTGGAGTGGGTGGAATATCCAGAAAAGTCTGCGGCACCTACATTCTAATCTTCTCTGTGAAGCACAGCAATCTAAAAGGTCTGTTTCAATCCCTCCCGTTCTTAAAAAACCGACTGGGAATCGGAAACATACTTTCCATAGATGAAGAAAAGAAAAACTGCAAAATATGAAGATGGTGAGGACGTGTTATAGCAACAAGGGGTGTTCAATAAGTTAGATGAGCAAGATACTCATGAGAGTCCAAGTCACATCAAAAGTATATTGGAGCTTGTATGTGCAGTCCCTTCAGAAAGTATTCACACCCCTTGTCTTTTTGGCACATTTAGTTATGTCACAGCCTGAATTTAAAATGGAATTGATTAAGATTTGTTGTCACTGATCCTGAAACTCCCCATAATGTCACAGTGGAATTTTGTTTTTGGAAATTTTTGCAAGATAATAAAAAATTAAAAACAGAAATATCGAATTTACATAAGTATTCAGCCCCCGAGTCAACACTTCGAGTCTTCTTGGGAATGTCTGTATCAGCTTTGCACATCTGGATTTGGGGAGTTTCTCCCATTCTTCCTTTCAGATTTGCGCAAGCTCTGTGAAGTTGGATGGGGAGCGTCGGTGAACAGCCACCTTCAAGTCTTTCTACAGATTTACAATGGGATTCAAGTCTGGGCTTTGGCTGGGCCACTCAAGGGCTTCCACGTTCTTCTTCTGAAGCCATTGCAGTGTTGCTTTGGCTGCATTATTGGGATCATTGTCCTGTTAGAACATAAATCTTCACTGCAGTCTAAGGTCTTTTGCATTCTGAAGCAGGTTCTCCTCAAGGATTTGCTTGTATTTGGCTCCATTCATTATTCCCTCTATCCTTACAAGTCTCCCAGTCCCTGCCACTGAAAAGCATCCCCATAGCATGATGCTGCCAAAACCATACTTCACAGTTGGGATGGTGTTATATGGGTGATGAACTGTGCACGGTTTCCGCCAGACATAGCACTTTGCATTCAGGCCAAAGAGTTCAATTTTCGGCTCATCAGAGCACATAATATTTTGCCTCATGCTCTCAGAATCTTTCACGTGCCTTTTTGCAAACTCCAAGCGTATTGTCATGTGTCTTTTTCTCAGGGGTGGCATCCGTCTAGCCACTCTCCCATAAAGCATGGATTTGTGAAATGCTGCAGACACTGTTGTCCTTCCAGCAGATGCTCCCATTTGAGCCAAGGAACTCTGTAGTTCTCATAATGGTCATTGGGTTCTTGGTCACCCCCCTGACGAAGGTCCTTCTTCACTAGTTCCTGAGTTTGGCATCAAAAATTCATCAGACAGACAGACACTAAATGGCGTATTTTAGTATGATTCCTCAGTTTGGTTTGACGGCCAGCTCTAGAAAGTCTGTGTAGTTCCATATTTTTTTCAATTTCCTAATGATGGATGTCACTGTGCTTTTGGAAACCTTCAATGCTCCAGACATTGTTTTTTACCCTTCCCAAGATCTATGCCTCCTTACATTTCTATCTCAGAGTTCTACGGACAGTTCCTTGGACTTTAGGTTGAGTTTCTGCTCTGACATGCTCTGTCAACTGTGGGTCCTTATATAGAAATGTTTCTTTCTAAATCTTGTCCAATTAATTGAATTGGCTACAGGTGGACTCCAATTAAGTTGTAGAGACATCTCCGTGATGTTCAAAGGAAATTGGATGCACCTGAGCTCAATTTGGATTGTCATTGCAAAGGAGTTGAATACTTATATTGACTCAAGACATTTCACCTTTTCATTTTTATGTCAAAAACCTGAGGACAGCCATGCAGTCAGGCCTTTGCATTAATCGTTGCCTTGTTCAGTGAACTCTGCTACTGCAACAGTCATGTCAAAAACCTGAGGACAGCCATGGATTTCCTTCAACAGACTGGCACACAAGACCTAACGATTGTCATCAACGAGGACAGAAAGCCCAAAAACCAGCACACCAGATGTTTCAACGGTCAGTGCTGTGATGAGATCGCCATTTACATGCCAAATGAACCACTTTACAACAGAGACATTGTTCTGAGACACCGGGATGGTGGATTGAGGCGTATCAATGAGCTGCACCGGTCATATGACTCCTTACAGTACCCGTTACTGTTTCCGTTTGGCAGTGACAGCTACAGTTTGTATCTGAAAAGCACCAGACATAAGAAGATCACGCAAAGGCAATTCTACTGTTACCACCTAATGCCTAGGCCAGGCAACTACTTTCTGAAAGCCCGAAGACTGTTTCAACAGTTCATGGTAGATGCCTACTGCAAGATAGAGACCGAGCGGCTGCAATATCTAAGGAGGCAGCAAAGGACCTTGAGAGCTGACTCGTACAAAGAACTGAGAGACTCACTGCTGGCTGCAGATTGTGATCCTACACAAGTGTGCCAACGTGCTGTCCTGCCAGCTACATTTACTGGAGGACCAAGGTACATGCACAAGCAGACCATGGACGCAATGATCTATGTCAGAAAGTTTGGCCGTCCCGATCTGTTTATCACAATGACCACCAACCCTTCATGGGAGGAAATAAAATGCAACCTCATCGGCTCACAGTCCCCCCATGATAGGCCTGACTGAGCTCATTGCAAGAGTCTTTCACTTGAGGTTGAACAAACTGATGCATATCCCAAAAGCCGAGGCCTTTGGTAAAGTACAAGCATTCCTCTACTCGATCGAATTCCAGAAACATGGACTTCCTCATGCCCACATCCTGCTGTGGCTTTGCACAGCAAGGTTAAACCAAACGAAATTGACAACATCATCTCAGCTGAAATACCTGACCAGGAAGAACATCCAGAACTGCACCGCATCATATTGGCAAATATGGTGAACGGTCCCTGTGGCGTCTTCAACAAGAATTGCATTTGCATGAAGGATGGCAAATGCAGCGAGCATTTCCCCAGAAAACTTCCAAAGTTCACTGAACAAGGCAACAATGGATATCCAAAGTATCGGAGAAGAGCACCTGAGGATGGAGGAAACACTGCCAACATCAAAAATGAGGAGGAATGGAAAGTTTGTGGACCAGAAAATTGACAACTGATGGATAGTACCCTATAACCCCTACCTGCTTCGACAATTAAACTGTCACATCAATGTCGAAAATGGCATGAGCATCAAGGCCATAAAATATGTACTCAAGTATGTCCACAAAGGGTGCGACCAAGCAGTCTACCAGATACAGAGAACAGAATGGAGACAGAACATCAATGAGATTGAAAACTACCAGACAGCCAGAAACGTGGGAAGTAGTGAGGCAGCTTGGAGAATAATGGAATTTCCCCTGCATGAACACTTTCCTCCAGTTGTGCAGTTGGCGGTCCACCTGAAGAATGGTCAGTGAGTGTACTTCAATGAGGATAATGCTTAACATGTAGCCAGAGGGGAGGCACCAAAAAGAACATTGATGGAATTCTTCAAGCTATGCCAGATGGAGCTGTTTGCTCAGAACCTAATGTATGCCGACCTGCCCAGATATTATACTTGGGACAAGTCAAAGAAAGTTTGGTCCAGAAGAAGGAAGCGACAAAGTATTCCTAACAATGATGGCATATTTGAGGCACAATCACTGGGGCGTGTCTACACAGTGAGTCCCAAGGTACACTACCAGTCAAAAGTTTTAGAACACCTCAATTTTTCCAGTTTTTATTGAAATTTACGCAGTTTAATGTCTCAATGTATTCTGAAATGAAGCATAGAACAAATAAACAATTGGAGATAAAAAAGAAATCATAGAATCATTTTGTTTAACAAAATTTAATTTAATTTTTTGACTCAGCAAAGTAGCCACCTTTTGCAGCTATAACCGCCAAACACACTCGTGGCATTCTTTCTACAATGGAAATCAAATATTGATCGGGAAGTTCTTCCCAACACTGTTGCAGAAGTTCCCACAAATGTGTTGCACTCGTAGGTTTCTTTGCTTTCACCCTTCTGTCCAGTTCATCCCAATCCAGCTCGATGGGGTTTAAGTCTGGAGACTGTGCTGGCCATTCCATGATTTGAAGCCTACCGTCTTGTTCTTTTCCTCGAAGGTAGTTTGGACATAGCCTGGAGGTGTGTTTAGGGTCATTATCTTGCTGTAGGACGAACCCCTGACCAACTAGGCGTATACCAGAGGGTATTGCATGGCGCTGAAAAATGCTGTGGTAGCCCTTTTGGTTCAGGGTGCCAGTCACTCTGTGCAAGTCGCCGACTCTGGATCCAGCAAAAGAGCCCCAGACCATCACACTTACTCCTCCATGTTTGACAGTTGGTGTCACACACTGAGGAATCATCCTTTCGCCTACTCGACGGCGTACAAAAACCCTGCGTGATGAACCAAAGATTAGCTGAGAGGTGCTTGACACTAATCTTTATTACCCTCGCCAGTGGAGAGGGTATTGCATTTGAGTCCGTTTGTTATTTTATTATTTCATTTTTCTCATGATTATTATTGATTTATTTTCATTATTGGTCATTTATTTATTTTCTTTCTCATCTGGGCAATATCTCAGGCACCATTTGAGCTAGGAAGCTGATATTTGGACACGAAAGTGACGAAGTTGTTAGGGTTGTTGTTAGGGTTGTTAGGGTTAGCATATGTGGCTATAAAGATATTTGAGATTTATTGATTAATCAATTAATTATTATTTAATTTTTTGATTAATGACATGTTTAATTAATTTTCAAAAAGTTACAACTTTGGATGAAGCACTAGTGGTTTATGTATGCTATTATTCAATTGAATAAGAAAATATTTTATGATCATCCTTTCTTGATTTTAATTATGCAATTAACCAATCAACATACACCCCTCTCACCCCAATACAGTCTATATGAGCTGCACGGAGGTATTGCCGGTTGCCAGAGGCGCCCTGGCAATGCCGCGCTGGAGGATATTGAATTATTTGGCATGGAGGCGGTGTACTTTGAATGTATCTGTACTTGTTTTGTTTTTTTGTTTTTTTACCTCCGCCATCGAAGGTGGATGGAGGTTATTTTTTCAACCCTGTCATATTTCTGCTTGTCTGTAAGTTTTTGAACAAGATATCTGAAAAGGTTGTGGACGGATTCGGATGAAATTTGGCAGAGAGGTAGTGTATGTGACAAGGACGAAATAATGATATTTTGGTGAAGTTGTTGCTTCGGATCCGGCTACTAGAATTTTTATGTGATTCTTCACCATTGAGTGATGGGGCCAAAAACAATATATAGCAGGATATCTCAAAAAGTTATGGACGGATTTGGACGAAACTTGTTGGAGAGGTTGCGTGTCTGACAAGCAAGAATTGGTTCAAATTTGGTGAAGATCCAGATCCGGATTCGGATAGTAGAATTTTTAAAGTGATTCTTCACCATTGAGTGATCGGGCTAAAACCGACATATAGCAGGATATCTCAAAAAGTTGTGGACGGATTTGGACGAAACTTGGTTGACCTATCATCGGTGTGTGAGAAGGACTAATCGATTATATTTTGGTGAAGATCTGAATTCGGATACGATAATTATTTAATTTCTAAGAGATGCTTCACCATTGAGAGATTGGGCGAAAAGCGATATATTCGATGATTTTTCAAAAAGTTATGGACGAGTTATGACTAAACTTGGGGGATGATTTGTTTAGGTGACAAGAACAAGCCGATTAGCTTTTGGTTCAGGTCCGAATGCAGATCCGGCCTATCAGTGGGATACAAAACATAAACTGTTCATCCTGGCGGAGGTATGCTCTCTACCAAGTGCCGTTCTAGTTTATATTTTACATTAAAAAAACAGGAGTGTCCGTCCAGAAACTACTCCCTCAGTTTTGGGGCTGGCCCCACCAAACCTTCTGTGGAACGTTTTGGGGTCTCAGAGGGTGTCCTGAGGTAGGTGGGAGGTTTCATAAATTCCTCAATACAATTATGATTTTGAGTTTCCAACCATATGAAAGTGCTCCTGATCCAGAAGTAAACATCGATGTCAATGTCAATCGTGATCACGAACATTCGCTGGTTTGATAATATCTCAATACATCTGTGATTTTGAGTTTCCACCCAAACAATGCCACTTTATTCATCCTAAGGTGGGTGGGAGGTTTCATAAATTCCTCAGTACAATTATGATTTTGATTTTTGATCCGCACAAAGTGTTTCATATCTGCCCTTTTTCGCCGGCAGATTTGTCTGTATTGGATGTCATGTCAGAATGGCGTCTATATTCATTTACCTCACGAGTGTTTGTAACATTGTATTTTGTTATGTCCATGATATAGTATTAATTTTTGATTGGAATGATGTTGTTTGGAATGAAAATATGGAGATTGAATTTAAAGGAAATGATGTGAGTGTTTCCGCCTGTGACATTTGCGGATTTGCCATTGACCTCGTGGAGAAACATTCAGTTGCAGTAAGTTTTTTTTTTTTTGCCCAAATCCTTCACGTACTGCTGTCCATGTCTGTTATTTGATTGAAGGTGTCACAGGAACGTGGAATGTATTGGTGCAAACATTTTGTGAGAATTCCGCCTCCCTCCTGTGCGTAGCATGCATACCTCGCTAGTAATATATATATATATACATGCATAATATACTGATCGAAACGCTTAAGCGTCCGAATCTGGCTTTGATCCGGTTCTAAATACGACATTTAAATGGAAAGAGCATGGACAAACAATGCTGGGAAGGCAATGACAAACCCCCTAGTTTAATCTTTCCCAAGAAACTGCTTCGGCAGCATCAACACTGTATATTATAATCTGATTTGGGCAAATTCTAAATGCAATATTAATACTAATATGCTGCTACAAAAAAGCAATTTGTGTCTGTGCTGGTGAGCATTCAAATGGTTTCCATAACCATTTAAATCTTTTATTTTCGAAGATGAATACATTGAAAATAAATGATTTTTATATTTTCTATAAAATGCGTTTTTCATGTTTCGACTGAATTCTCGCAACTTCCCACTTATTTTTCCTCCATGTTCCAATTTAACAAAGATGTTCACTCCCATCCCACAATACAGTCCAATGAATATCAGTATATCTTATTGTGAGCAGTTGCAGGAGAAGTACATGGAAAAGAGGAAGAAGTTGTTTCTTGGGTTTGTTGATCTGGAGAAAGCATTCGATAGGGTTCCACGCGAAGTATTGACATGGGCATTGAGGAAGTTAGAAGTGGAGGAATGGTTGATCAGAGTTGTGATGGCAATGTACAAAAGAGCGCGCACAGCTGTAAGGACGAAGGACGGGAACAGTGGTGAGTTTGAGGTGAAGGTGGGAGTGCATCAGGGGTCGGTACTAAGTCCACTACTATTTGTAGCTGTGATGGAGGTGCTGGCTCAGACCGTAAATGAGGGTTTACCGTGGGAGTTGTTGTATGCAGATGATCTGGTGTTGATTGCGGAAAGTATGGATGGACTGAAGGAAAAGATGAACAAGTGGAAGGAAAGTATGGAGACAAAAGGTCTGAAGGTGAATATAGGAAAGACGAAGGTGATGGCAAGTGGTAAAGCATGTGGTGAGGTGGAAAGAACTGGGAAGTGGCCATGTGCTGTGTGCAGGAAGGGTGGCGGAGTGGACTCCATTCAATGTACAATGTGCGCTGAGTGGGTTCATCAAAAATGTAGTGGTCTGAGAGGGTCATTAACCAGTGTGGCAGCTACATTCAAATGTAAGGTGTGCACGCACAGAGGGAGCTGCAGATGGAGGAAATGTTGAGTTGGATCTTGGAGACGGCGTGAAGCTGGAAGGTGTGAAAACATTTTGCTATCTCGGAGATATGCTGAATGGAGAAGGTGGATCAGACTCGGCAACCGTTGCTAGAGTGAGATGTGCATGGAAGAAGTTTCGGGAACTGAGTGGCGTGCTGATGAGGAGGGGAGTGTCGTTGAAGCTGAAGGGAAAGGTGTATGCTGCATGTGTGAGAAGTGTTATGATTTATGGGAGCGAGACATGGGTCATGAATGTAGAGCAGCAACGAAGGCTGGAAAGGGTGGAAATGCGAATGGTTCGGTGGATGTGCGGAGTGTCGCTGAGAGAGAGGAAGACAAATGATGAATTGCGAAAGATGATGGGAATAGAGCCTGTGATTGATGCTGTGAAGAGGAACAGGTTGAGATGGTTTGGTCATGTGTTGAGGAAGGATGAAAGTGACTGGTTGAGAAGAGTGATGGAAATAAATGTAGAAGGAAGTAGAGGACGGGGAAGACCGAGAAAGACTTGGCTAAAGACGGTGGAAGAAGACATGCGGGCAAGGGGGTTAACGAGGAGAGATGCAGAAAATATGGCAAAATGGAGAAGATTGTCATGGGGACCGCAAGGCTAACCCCGGCTGTAGTAGGGAAAATGGCCTTAAAATGCATGTTGTTGTTGTTGTTGTTGAATATCAGTAGATCTAGGCTCGGGCCTCAAGAACGTCGGGGTGTGTTCAGTTACCAAGTTTCTTGTAGAGCGCTCACCAAGCGGCTTAAGCATTCAAGCCAAGCACTCCATTTGAAACTATTGAAATGGAAGGACATGCTTGGCAAACGTAACTGAACACACCCTGAGTTTTCTCCCTGTCAATTTAGCGTTAACCAGCAGTAGCAACTGCTTCAAATGGTAATCATAAGGGTTTGTGGTTTATAATATTATTTCCTGCCATTAGGGGTGCCCCCACAAAACGCCGCGATAAGCTATTGATGAACAAAAAGGAAAACCCCTTTGGGGAGTGGGGATATTATTAGGATGAATTTTGTTTTGTAATAACACTGATATTATGCTTTTATTATTAGTGTTGTTGTTACTTTTGTTATTAGAAGTGGCTTTGGAAAAACATCAATATTAGCTAACTTAACACGGATTTCACCCAAAGTGGAAAACCCCCTACTTGGGTTAGAGGGGAAATGCAGTCGCCAAATCCCCACAGTGTGACCCTTAATCCTCATGTCAAGTTTTGTTGAGATTGGATAAGTAACCACCGAATGTATCCCAGCCAGACAGACAGACAGTCACCAAATTGCATATTTTAGTATGATGTCTTACGAAATTATTTTATTGAATTGACTTCGCAGTTGACTTATTATTTACCTTTTCTTGCCTGATAAATATTGTTGTGCATAATCCCACTTGCAAAATCGACTTGGTGCCAAAAATAAAAATAACAAAAATTTAAAAAGCTATCAGGCATAATGAGGGCAAGAGGATTTTCTACTCTCTCTTCTTTAGTAAATCTTTTCATTATCTTCTATCCTGCTCAAATAGTTGTGAAATTTCTTATAAAAGAGCTGCCAGTCTTTCAAGCGACTGCTTAATTTGACAGCTCTTCTGTATGATTATGAACTGGTTATTCATACAAATGTTCATATTAAACTCGACTGTAAGAATAATCATATACAGGGTCGACCAAAAGAAATGCAGGAATTTCCCATTGTCATATTTTCTAAAGCAATAATGGAAATAAAAAAAACATTTTTTTTTTCAAAATCAAGATTCAGGGTTAGAATTTTCATGATGAACAGGTGGACAATCCAACAATGTTCTCTTATTTTTGAACCTTTATTCAAGGACAAGTTCTCCATCATTGCAGCACATAGAGCATACCGTCGAGAACATTATGTTAATTCAGCTCCTTCTGAACCCGTCAACCACAGGTGTGTTTTAAGATCTCGGGAAGATGGAACGGTAACTGATAAATCACGATCAGGTAGACCACGGTCTGGAAGAACACGAGGAAACTTCTTGAAACTTATTGAATACGCATTTTTGAAAATATTTGGGGTGCTGTCCATCCAGAGAACAGCTTGTGAAAGAAATCCTTCCAACTGATTTTGAAATTCCCATGATTTTTGAGAAAACTGCTGGAACTTTTTTCTGAAGATGAAAGTTTAATTTCTCACTTGATAATGAGTGATGAAGCTGATTTTAATTTGAATAGTTTCATTAACAAACACAACTGTCGGGTGTGGGCTTCAGAACATTCATGGATAGTGCTCCAGCATGCACCACACCCTCTAACTGTGCGGTGTGGAATTATGGCAAACAATCATTGGTCTGTACTTTTCCGAGGATGATGAAGGTGAAACAATGAATCGATAGGAAATGAATCGATGGGAATTGTGGTTTCAAGAGGATGGAGCCACCTGCCATACAGCAAGAGCAACAAAGGCAATGTTGAGTGGAATGTCCCAAACAGTTAATTTCTCATATTGGAGACATAAACTGGCCTCCATGATTCCCAGATTTGTCAGCAGCAGACTTCTTTTTGTGGGTTTGAGAGAGAGAGAGAGAGAGAGAGAGAGAGAGAGAGAGAGAGAGAGAGAGAGAGAGAGAGAGAGAGAGAGAGAGACAGAGAGACAGAGAGACAGAGAGACAGACACAGCCAGCCACGGACGTTAGAGGATTTGAAAGATAACATAAGGACATATATTAATGCCATAACGCGTGAAGCTTTGACCTGTGTAATGGATGTTATTCTTAGAGCACGGCAGCATGTGGCAGCTCATGGTGGACACCTACCAGACATTATTTTCCATACATAATAGTCACAATAAATTTTGTTTTTGATTTATGTATTTGAAGTATGTACAATAATTTTGCCATTAATACTTTAGAAAATAAAACAATATGAAACTCCTGCACTTCTTTTGGTGCACCCTGTAGCTCATAAACCCAAGCTGAAAACCTTGTACATTGTTTGATTTGGAGAAATCACCAGTTTCCACCATCACAATATGGACTTTCGAAATGACGTAATCCGCCCCAGAATGCTTGGCGCACATGCGCACATGCTCGTAACCCCTTAGCAGCTATTTTCATTAGGGCATGGTTCCATATACCATGAGTGCACGATATTTATGCAATGTTTTATAACGAAAATGGATCACAAAGTTTCTAAAATAATCCAAAAATACTGGGAAAAGTACCTGAGAGAAAGTGGTGTGCCACTGCACAACGAAAGAGTTGGAGAACTTTCTCAGTCCACCCAAAGCATTGATGGCTTGAAGCTTTCCTTACTCCAAAATCCTGATGACATGGGCTGGAGCAAGGCCCAGAGGATCTTAGATGGGCGTGTTCCACCCAAACACCCGATGGGGCGCTAATGGTAAATGGACTTCGAACCTTTCTGGAGTCCCTCCTGTGAACATGGCAGGCTTGGTGATTTATTTAATGAACGTCTGCAATTGGAAAAACGATAGTACTGTGTGTCATTACCACCGATTTATATGATACTGACTGGATAGTGGGTCAGTCATGTGGGATGAGGCCACTGGACGCCATTTTGAAGCTCGCATAATACCCGCAATCAACACACAACACAATGTTCTAATATTCATTCGTCAGTGTTCGCATTCATTCCTCAGTAAAATGCCAGCTTGTGTATCAAATAAACTGCACAAACGGACAAATCTGTGGATGTGGAAAGACATTCCATATGCCAATATCCACTACAGCCATGCACTTGCAAATGGTGGCATGAAAGTCACTTTACCCCTCCACAGTAAAGCATTTGTTCTTAAACTCTATTAATGTACAGGTTTTATTGTGCAATACTTACAATAATTAATCATTCATTGTATCTGTATGTGCTCCATCCTTCTCCTTGCACCACTAAAGTTGTCGCCAAGTCCTCCTAGACATCTTGTGTAGCATTTGTGGAGTCTCCTGTGCGAAAGAGACCACAACTGCAGCATGCAATTCTTAAATCTTATACCGTGGGTTTATCGACCCTTTCTCATTGATGAAGCCCCACAGAATTGGTTGGAGCCATTCGATTTGGTCGATATGGTGAGCACTGTAGAGGAGCTGGAGATGTTGGTGATCCACTTGCAATCCATCGTTGAGGGAACATTTCATTGAGATAGTTCCGGATATTCAATGCAAAATGCACGGGTGTGCCATCTTGTTGAAACCAGACACTTTCAGCTATTCCTGCAGTAACAAGTCAGGGTATCAGCCAGTTTCTTAACATAAGCTGCTCCATTTACTGATCTATCAAAATATAGGAACCAAATTAATGTCTTGAGGCCATACCTGCCCAAATCATCATGGGTGGAGGATGCTGCTGCAATTCCAACATAAAATGTGGATTTTTCTTAGATCAGAATACCACAATTTGTGAAGCTTTGATAGATTGCACATTCATCGAAAAACAACACTTTCCCTCAACATTTATCTTGAAATGATATATTTGCACACACACTATTTATTCAACCTTAAAAAACACAACCCTAACCCTATAACCATAACCCCAAGCTACTTGCTTTGAGGCATCGTAGGAAATTCGCTCTTCAGGTTATTCAGACAGAATACCCAATGTGGCGGAGTCTGCCTCGGAGACACTACTACTTTAATGTCCCAATTATATCTCACCATCTTATGGGGTCGATCGGGAAAAATTTTGGATTTCACGAACCGGCTTTCCAGGTCTGACGTTTGACTGAAGATGATTTGGACAGGAATTCATAATTTGTTCAGTGTGTCGGTACTCTTCACAAAGGACACCATGGATCTTTAACGTCTACTAGCTAATGCTAGCAGATGGGACAACCGGCTTAAAGTCCATTCGAGGAACAACACACTTTGTGATGCAACACCTTTCCTGACTACGAAACACCAATCAGACAGTTAATAGTGGGGTTGGAATCAAACTCAGACTCTATAGTATAGGCCTATACTACAGATGTAAGTAAATGTGCCATCCCTGTACCAACAATTATAATTTATGTACATTGTTGTACTTCATCATTTTCTCCCTTCATTCCAGTAAATAATTAATTAATACTTTAATAAACAAATTGAAAGTCTCTGTTTATCTTTGTCCGCTTATTTCGAACCCCGCTTAATTGTGGCTACAAAATCTACTTGGCGCCACAAAGTTGACGTAAAAAGCCAGGGCTGTTTATCACCTATATTTGATGTATATGTTATCTCAATCAAAATCAGAAACGTTTCATTTTAACTTTTTCACATGGATGGTGTTGGCAAAATTTAAAATAACAACAACAACCACACGTTCATAGAACACGATACCCTGCGCAGTGTTCAGGTATATACTTCAATTTAAATAAAATAATTATTTTAAAGATCGTTTAAAAAATTCTGGAGGCTTAGCCATATTGAAGTAGTCTTATACATAACTCTTATACACCACCCTATTTAACATGTCCAAGTCCTGCAAAACTGGGGCTTCTTGGAAGTGCAAAGAAGGTGATTTGTGTTCAACAGGGTTCAAGTATATAATTTCATTTAAATATAATAAAGATTGTAAAAGGTGCACAAATAAATTAATTATGGGTTTTACCGCCCACATTGACGCAGTATCGATTACACCACTCGATCGAATGAAATAAAGAAACAAGAAAGATGTCGAGCAAAATCCAACTCCACCCTTTCCCCCCTAAAAAGTTGTCATGGATACATCAAATTATCAATTTCAATGAAATTTAAATTGATGATCTTAATCAAAGCTCATGTCAATCAGATGAAAATTGATGATTTTAGAAGTTTGACCTTGAGTTGACATTTGACCTTTTGATCCTAAAAATTATTGGTTTCCCAATTCAGTGACGCACTATGTAATTTATATTGAACTTTCAGTCAATTGGATGAAAAATGACGATTTTAGAAATTTGACCAAAGGATGACCATTGACTTTTGACCTCAAAATCAAAAGGCTTCTCAGGTGTGACTACCTCTACAACTTGGAGAAGTTTCATGACAATCAGTTTAGAATTGTGACCTGTAGGCGAGTGACAGACAGACTGACAGATAGAATAATAAACTCATCCGACCAATATACTTGAAAAATCTTCGATTTTGCAAGTAATAAATCATGCAAAACACACCCACATACACAAACACATATATACATACACACACACATATACATACACACACTCACACTCACGTGCACACTCACACACACACACACACCAAATCTAAACTAACCAAACCTAAGTTAACCAAACGAAACCTAACCTAACCTGATCTACATTAACCTAACCTGACCTACCCTAATCTAACCACAGAATGTACACAGCAATTCACCTGCACACAAATCAATACACAGGCCCTCTATGTGTAATGCAACTCCCCTTCCTGTAAACACTAATGCCACACATCCGGTTTAATTCATCAATTACAAAAAAGGCTGATGAAAGATGTAGAAGGGAAAGAAACACAAATCGAAAACAAAGAAGAACAACACAGGACCTAGCCTTCGGCAGTTACTCCTCAAATCTCAAACGTTGCAACAGGTAAAAGCTACCAGTGGCACATCAGTGGTGTAACAGTCCAAGCAGCATCAGGATATATCGCAAACATAATTAAATAACTGACCAAATACAGCAATGGAGTATCAGAAGGAACACAAAAAGATAAAGATGGACATCACAAGGAACCTGGGTAGGATTTCGGTTTCAACTGCTACTCCTCTAACCTCAAACCCATCAAGGCGCAGTAGGGTGAAACCTACAAAAACTATTTGCAAGATTCACCCCTCCATAGACAAAAAAACTAGAAGGAAAGAAAGGAGAAATGGACAAATAATTTAAAAAATCACTCATAGAGTGACACTTGGCAAAACAGAACAAAGTAGAATGGCACTCAGTGGAGCATCCTTTTGACCTCAAAATAATTAGTGGTTGAATTCAGTGACCTGATATGCAAATCGTCTTCAAATTTTAAGTTAATTGGATGAAAATTGACAATTTTAGAATTTAGGCTGATGTTGGCGTTTTGGCCTATGCTGATCTCAAAAATAATTGGTGGTTGAATTCAGCTCGCTGATATGAAAATCCCATTTAAATTTCAAGTCAATCGGGTGAAAATTGAGGATTTTAGAAATTTGAAATGGTTATTGATCTTTGGCCTATGTTGACCTTTTGGCCGATGCTGATCTCAAAAATAGTTGGTGGTTGAATTCAGTTAGCTGATGTGAAAATTCTATTAAAATTTCAAGTCAATCGTATGGGAATTGAGAAATTTGAAAAAAGTGGTTGACCTTTGGCCATCGTTGACGTTTTGATCTTTTGATCTGAAACATGTATAGGATTTTGCCGGACCACAAACTCTAACGTTTGGTGAAGTTTCGTGAAGATTGGTTTAAAATTGTGACCTATAGCCAAGTATAAGTGAGCGGACAGACAAACAAACACACACACAAACCGGAATGATGAACATACTTGTCCAAAAAATTTTTTTTTTGCCAAGTAATACATTTTGCATAACATCTTGCATTAGTTATTTGTGCTTGTTCTTTGTGTCCATTATAATATCCTTCAAAACGGTAACTCCTGTTTTGAATGATTTTCAATTTCGATTGACTAATACACCCGTTCCCTATGGGGTTGCAGGAAGGGTTATTCCTCTCTTGAGTATATAGATTACAGTAGATCTAGGGTCGGGCCTCAAGAACATTGGGTGTGTGTTCAATCACCAAGTGGTTTAAGCATTCGAGCAAGAACTCCATTCAAAACCGTCGATAAGGAATGGCTGGCTTGGAAATTGCTAGCTAGCCGCTTGGTAACTGAACACACCCCTGGTTTCCTTTCTTTTAGTTTCATGTTAAACATTAGTAGCGACTGTTTCAAAAGGTAATCGTATGTGTTTGTGGTTTATAATCTTTTTACGTCTTGTATGGGTGCTCCCATCAAAACGGCACGATAACATAAACATAAGATGTTTAACACACGTTAACATGGTGTTTGTTCATGGAGGAAAACCCGTTGGGTTTTGTTTTGTAATAACATTAATATTATACTATTATATTTCGTGTTGTTGGTATGTTTATTATTAGAAGCGTTCGTTGAAAAACGCCACGATGAAGCTATCTTAACACGGATATACACCTCAACATGCATCCCCCTTGGCGTGGGGGAGAAGTTAAATCGCTACAACCTTCATTGTGTGACCTTCAGTCCTCCTGTCAAGTTTGGTGGAGATTGGATAAGCAACAAAAGAATGCGTCATCAGACAGACACCAAATTGCGTATTTTAGTATGTTTTTAGTGTTTATACATACTATTTTAGTATTCAGACACCAAATTGTGTATTTTAGTATGTTTTTAGTATTTATACATACCATTTTAGTATTCAGACACCAAATTGCGTATTTTAGTATGTTTTTAGTGTTTATACATACTATTTTAGTATTCAGACACAAAATTGCGTATTTTAGTATGTTTTTAGTATTTATACATACTATTTTAGTATTCTGACACCAAATTGCGTATTTTAGTATGTTTTTAGTATTTATACATACTATTTTAGTATTCAGACACCAAATTGCGTATTTTAGTATGTTTTTAGTATTCACACATACTATCTTAGTATTCAGACACCAAATTGCATATTTTAGTATGTTTTTAGTATTTATACATACTATTTTAGTATTCAAACACCAAATTGCATATTTTAGTATGTTTTTAGTATTTATACATACTATTTTAGTATTCAGACACCAAATTGAGTATTTTAGTATGTTTTTAGTATTTATACATACTATTTTAGTATTCAGACACCAAATTGTGTATTTTAGTATGTTTTTAGTATTTATACATACTATTTTAGTATTCAGACACCAAATTGCATATTTTAGTATGTTTTTAGTATTTATACATACTATTTTAGTATTCAGACACCAAATTGGGTATTTTAGTATGTTTTTAGTATTTATACATACTATCTTAGTATTCCGACACCAAATTGCATATTTTAGTATGTTTTTAGTATTTATACATACTATTTTAGTATTCAGACACCAAATTGTGTATTTTAGTATGTTTTTAGTATTTATACATACTATCTTAGTATTCAGACACCAAATTGCGTATTTTAGTATGTTTTTAGTATTTATGCATACTATCTTAGTATTCCGACACCAAATTGCATATTTTAGTATGTTTTTAGTATTTATACATACTATTTTAGTATTCAGACACCAAATTGCATATTTTAGTATGTTTTTGGTATTTATACATACCATCTTAGTATTCTGACACCAACTTGCATATTTTAGTATGTTTTTAGTATTTATACATACTATTTTAGTATTCAGACACCAAATTGCATATTTTAGTATGTTTTTAGAATTTATACATACTATCTTAGTATTCAGACACCAAATTGCATATTTTAGTATGTTTTTAGTATTTATACATACCATTTTAGTATTCAGACACCAAATTGTGTATTTTAGTATGATTTTAGTATTTATACATACTATCTTAGTATTCAGACACCAAATTGCTTATTTTAGTATGTTTTTAGTATTTATACATACTATTTTCGTATTCAGACACCAAATTGTGTATTTTAGTATGTTTTTAGTATTTATACATACTATTTTTTTTGTTTTTTTTGTTTTTTTTGTATACTGAATCGAGGCTCGTGAAAGAGCTAACATTTATTTCACAAACAAATCAACCAGACAAACAAAATATACAAAAAGAGGGAGCGGAAGACAAGATGGGGAGAGAACGGGAAGCACACAACCACAACATTTGAGAGCAGGGAGAAGTGTGGGAGCGAGAGGGCTTGGGGGCAGGAGGCGTGGGAAGGGGGGTGGGGAGGTTGGGGGTGGGAGAATTATAAAACACAAGGCGACCGAAATTAGCGGGGGTAGAAAAGATCAAGGTTTTGGATGGGGGAGGATAAGAGATGGTGGTGAACAGCTGTTTTAAAGACCTGGAGGGTGGAGTGGGATTGAAGAGAGTGAGGGAGTTTGTTCCAGAGGCGGGAGAAAAGAGGAATGAAGGAGTGAAGGTGAGCAGAAAGTCTTGATTTTGGCAGTTTAACCATAAGAGGGTTGCAGGCAGATCTTGTGCGACCTGTCGGAATATTTGGGGGACAGAGCCCAGAGAGGGCTGGGGGGGCAAGGCCAGAGAGGAGTCGGTAGAAGACGGAAAGACCACCAACCTGCCTGCGGTGAGTGAGTGAAAGTTTAGTATGTTTTAGTATGTCTTCGTGTCCTACTATCTTAGTATTCAGACTCCAAATTGCGTATTTTCGTATGTTTTTAGTATTTATACATACTATTTTAGTATTCAGACACCAAATTGTGTATTTTAGTATGTTTTTAGTATTTATACATACTATTTTAGTATTCCGACACCAAATTGCGTATTTTAGTATGTTTTTAGTATTTATACATACTATCTTAGTATTCAGACACCAAATTGCATATTTTAGTATGTTTTTAGTATTTATACATACCATTTTAGTATTCAGACACCAAATTGTGTATTTTAGTATGTTTCTAGTATTTATACATACTATTTTAGTATTCAGACACCAAATTGTGTATTTTAGTATGTTTTTAGTATTTATGCATACTATCTTAGTATTCCGACACCAAATTGCGTATTTTAGTATGGTTTTAGTATTTATACATACTATTTTAGTATTCAGACACCAAATTGCATATTTTCGTATGTTTTTAGTATTTATACATACTATTTTAGTATTCAGACACCAAATTGTGTATTTTAGTATGTTTTTAGTATTTATACATACTATTTTAGTATTCAGACACCAAATTGCGTATGTTAGTATGTTTTTAGTATTTTTACATACTATTTTAGTATTCAGACAGCAAATTTTGTATTTTAGTATGTTTTTAGTATTTATACATACTATCTTGGTATTCTGACACCAAATTGCATATTTTAGTATGTTTTTAGTATTTATACATACTATTTTAGTATTCAGACACCAAATTGCGTATGTTAGTATGTTTTTAGTATTTATACATACTATTTTAGTATTCAGACACCAAATTTTGTATTTTAGTATGTTTTTAGTATTTATACATACTATCTTGGTATTCCGACACCAAATTGCATATTTTAGTATGTTTTTAGTATTTATACATACTATTATAGTATTCAGACACCAAATTGCGTATTTTTGTGTTTTTAGTATTTATACATACTATCTTAGTATTCAGACACCAAATTGCGTATTTTAGTATGTTTTTAGTATCTATACCTACTATCTTAGTATTCAGACACCAAATGGCGTATTTTAGTGTTTTTAGTATTTATACATACTATCTTAGTATTCAGACACCAAATTGCGTATCCCTATTATAAATTCCATCTGCTCCACTCCCCCCTCCCGACAACTCCGAGACGTACGTAATAAATAGATGGCCCGGTAAAATTAATTCATTAATTTGTTTATCGCTCCACTTATTTTCAATCTAAACGGGTTCGCGACCTTTTCCGTGGCGCTGGTCCTGTGCCAGCAGGGGACGCTACCCCTTTGAGCAGAAGATCCTTTCGAGGGAGTCGTAAGGTGGCCGTCTGCATTGCTTGCATTAAACATCCCAGCATGCAGTATAACTTTCGCAAGACAACCCCTTAGCCTAGGCCAGCACCCCTGGGCACATTCCACAAATGTCTGCACGAATCGACATTTCTTACTCATTAATCGAAGGCCTTTTTTTGGTTTGTAAATTAAGTAATAATAAATTTATCAATGGTGATGGAGTATCGAAAGATCAGATGGTTATGTAAAAACGAACAAATGACAGGGAGGGTACTTTTGTGTTATTTTGGGTCCGCTGGGTCTTTTGGACCTCTTGGTCTTTTGGGTCTACGGGGTATTTTTGGTATTTTGGGTCTTATTAATTTCTCTTATCGATGGACCTTCATGCCAAGTGCATTCCTCCTACCCTTAGGCGTTGGTTGTGGGTGCGAGGAGTGGGTGGAGGTAGAAATGAGGATGTAGGTAGGAGAAGGCAGGTGGGAAGAGAGACACACAGGGGTAGGAGGAATGTACATGGGTAGGCGGGGCTTGCCGCCGGTTCGTACCAGACGCGCCGAGCACCGAGCGGTACGACCTGCAGACCACACGGGTAAGCGGATCGCCAGAGGAGCGGCCAGGAGGAGGGGACTCGCACAGTCGCCTCACACATCGGGACCCGTTCGCGCGCATTCGCACGGCACTCTTCCTCCCACCCGGGTGAGGATCCTCCCACGTGGCACGATGTCCCAGTGCCATCCACGCTTGTCCACCTGACTCCTCATTTGTCTCTCGGCCGGACTGGTGAGTCCACCGAGTCCTCTCTCTTTGTTCTCGATCTTCTGATAACTGATGTTGCTCTTGAAATGTCTCACTTACCAGCATGCCATGTTTGTTTCTCTAAAATCTATCTGTGTTTGCTCCTTAATATACACCTTTGTGTACAGGCTTTGTGTGCAATCCATTGCTTTATAAACAGCATCATTAAGTGGGTCTCTCTCCATTGTGAGTTTGAAACGACTAATGAGGATAAACGTTTTTTAATGTACCACGTGACGTTTTATATTACGTTCATTCTTTACATCCGCCTGTGCATTCTGCAAATGAAGGTACTTATTACATGAATAATATATAAATAGGATTTCCTCCATTGAGTGTTGGCCCTCGACCGTTATCTCCGTGGGTCTCTGCCTGACCATTGTCTACCTCCTACCAAGCGGTAATTGCACGTACAAGCTTACACCTTTCCTTAATTTGCTGCTTATTTGCCTTTTTTCAGTCCCTTCTCTAGATCCACGTTGACCGGTATTTATATAGAACGAGCCAGAAGTTTTCGACCCCCCCTCTTAACCCCACAACCGCCCCCCCCCCGTCCCCAACACACACACACACACACACTTTGATTTGGGTCCGTGAGATGTCTACATCTAGTCTGCCATTAGCAAAACCAACAGCACAATTCCAATACTTGCACACATTATGCAATTGTTGAAATAATAATTAGTTCAGAAATTAACATCGCCGACGAGTTCCAGTACGAGCGCAATAACGTACCCGGCGGTTTCATTGACTGGGAGAATTGTGGTGGTGCCGTGTGGCATTAGCCCTCGAACGACCCTCCTGCCAAGTGGATGAGCGGTGCCATGACCAAACACCATGGACCTATGTATGAATAGGAAACTAGTCTTTATCAGCACTCGACTCGGTCTACGTCGGCGGCAACATTTTGTTGAGAAATATCCAATGTCCTTCCTATCTCCGACCCTGCAAGAAACATATATCCAATGTCATATCTTCCTACAAGAAACATTGATGGAGGAAAGTATTTTAAACAACTGGGAAAAACATTTACGCGATCAACTTCTTCAGGATGTCCGCTTATTCATGGGTGTTGGAATGGCAATTGCAATTGGGTTCATAATTATTGGCGATATGACCAAGGAAACAATTTCTCAGCTGTCTTTCATCATGGTCAGGACTAGTTTCACACATCAAATCACGTGACTGCTGCTCAGGTCCAGCTTTGGAAAGACCTGCGTTTGGTGGTGACGCCGTGGTGAACTAGTCCTCCCTCATCATGGCCAGGACTATTTTATCTCATCACATCACGTGTCTGCTGCTCTGGTCCAGCTTTGGAAAGACCTGCGCTTGGTGGTGACGCCGTGGTGAACTAGTCCTCCCTCATCATGGCCAGGACTATTTTATCTCATCACATCACGTGTCTGCTGCTCTGGTCCAGCTTTGGAAAGACCTGCGCTTGGTGGTGACGCCGTGGTGAACTAGTCCTCTCTCATCATGGTCAGGACTAGTTTGACACATCACATCACATGACTGCTGCTCAGGTCCAGCTTTGGAAAGACCTGCGTTTGGTGGTGACGCCGTGGTGAACTAGTCCTCCCTCATCATGGCCAGGACTATTTTATCTCATCACATCACGTGTCTGCTGCTCACGCCAAGCTTTGGAAAGACCTGCGCTTGGTGGTGACACCGTGGTGAACTAGTCCTCCCTCATCATGGTCAGGACTAGTTTGACACATCACATCACATGACTGCTGCTCAGGTCCAGCTTTGGAAAGACCTGCGCTTGGTGGTGACGCCGTGGTGAACTAGTCCTCCCTCATCATGGCCAGGACTATTTTATCTCATCACATCACGTGTCTGCTGCTCACGCCAAGCTTTGGAAAGACCTGCGCTTGGTGGTGACACCGTGGTGAACTAGTCCTCCCTCATCATGGTCAGGACTAGTTTGACACATCACATGACATGACTGCTGCTCAGGTCCAGCTTTGGAAAGACCTGCGTTTGGTGGTGACACCGTGGTGAACTAGTCCTCCCTCATCATGGCCAGGACTATTTTATCTCATCACATCACGTGTCTGCTGCTCTGGTCCAGCTTTGGAAAGACCTGCGCTTGGTGGTGACGCCGTGGTGAACTAGTCCTCCCTCATCATGGCCAGGACTATTTTATCTCATCAAATCACGTGTCTGCTGCTCTGGTCCAGGTTTGGAAAGACCTGCGCTTGGTGGTGACGCCGTGGTGGAGGCCTGAGTGCATCGCCGCGGTTATGAATTCGAATCCATATAAATGCAGCAATTTTATTGATATAAAGCCTGAGCTTCTGGAAGCCAAATCCGGAGGAATTGCCGTGACACTATCAGATTCTTGATGAAAATACAACTTATTCAATGATGACCTTGAGCACATACATGTGGTTCCAGCACCCAGGCCATGGTTTCATATCCAATTCCCTCAGAGCAACTTCGGATGGTGTCTCCTACATCCTCTGAACAAGGTAAAGGTAAAGGTAAAGGAACTGTAAAGGTAAAGGACCTTCCTGGGGGGAATAATGACTTGTTAGTGCCAGTCTATACAAGGAACGTAGGTGTTGGCAAAAGTGTTACACAAGTCAAATGTTCACAAGGTCACAGGAAAAAGCGCTCTTCTTATGCAAATTACAGGTATGATTTGCACCTCGTAGAGTTAGCATCACCAAGTCGCAAACATAAACGTCAAATGACATGCTTATAGGTTATTGTGTAAGCAAAATGGTGGAATATTTTATTTCTGTCCCTCTCCACCAAACCCTGCACTCCCTCCCTTACCAATTATATTACCCTGAGGGCCAATGGGAAAGTGCAGCGGTCTAGTGTAGTCACTTTTGGGCTGTCGACTTTGGGTTCGACTTCCGATTCCCGAGCAACTATAAATGTCTCCCGAGTGCTTTGTAGGCAGGAAGTTGCATCCCTGCTCGCATCGTCTATCCTGCCGTTGAGCTGGAGTCCCGTGTGCCAGCGTTTGCTGGTGGATATTAAAGATCCCAATCGTGTCTTTTGTAAGAATAGGCCATCGCATGCTGGCACCCTGGCCAAATTCCACATGTCTACCCTCACCTGCCATGGAGCTCATTCCGGTCACGTTCTGATGATGGCCCCCGAGGCACTGTCAGTGTGCCAAAGGTCTGGAAACCAACCATACTGAGGCTGTATTACTCCAATGACAGTTCCTCGATCCATTCAATAGAGTTAACTAGTCTTGTGCCAGCAACACACACACACACACACACACACACACACACACACACACACACACACACACACACACACACACACCTTATCTCCATTCATTTTCCAACATCCTTTCTCTTTTTGTTTCTCACCCCCAACTCCCCTACCTTCACTCTTCTGTAAATATTGTTCCCTTTCCCCCTTTCGTGCATTAAATGCACAATCTGGAAACATAGGAAGAGTAAAAAATAAATAAATCGCAGATGAGTATGAACGTTCACACGAGACATTAGTGAATGCCCTCCCACGTTAAACAAATGGAAGGAGCAGTATTTTTTTTGATGTACAAATATTGAGGCTCAAGGAGAAATGAATGACAAATAAATAGGGTTCACAGGGGGTGGAATTTGGGGGGGTGGGGGGGAAGGAGGGGAGAATTTGGGAGAATTTTTGGGAGTATTTTCTTTATTCAAAAGGCAAAAAGGTCATCACAATTAGTTGATATTGGAACAAAGGTTAGATTGAAGAGCACAAAGGTTACATTCGCATACGTTCCGATTAGACGACACTGTTGAAGCAAACACGGAAGGTCAGCTTGTCATGTAATTTCATCACCTACAGAGTGCGGAGAATTAGCGTGGCTTATGTCGTGGCTTGTGACATATTACTTTGTGCATATTGAATTGCACGGTATTTCGAGACGATGTGCGTCGCATCCCACTTAGTGGATTTAGGACCAGGGCATGATGCATGCCTTTTGTAAAGACATCCATAGAAAACCTATTTGCACAAGTGTGCGACGGTGCAATCTACTTCATCAATGGCGCAGGTGGCCTTCACTCTCACATTGCTTTCAGCTCTATTATACGACTCACAAAACACCTGCGATGTCTTCAGATGTACGATATCTAATGGAAAAGGAAATAAAAAAGAGGATAGCGAA
Source organism: Myxine glutinosa (assembly GCF_964187855.1). NCBI lineage: Eukaryota > Metazoa > Chordata > Myxini > Myxiniformes > Myxinidae > Myxine > Myxine glutinosa. The sequence goes on from NC_136262.1 coordinate 53,559,560, forward strand.
TACATTGAAACGCGAGACAAAATGTATCCAAAATTTGCCACTACCGTTGCTGTCCGTTGTTTGATATTTAAGAATGGCAGTCGGAGATGCCGATGCTTGGTATGTGATCTTTTAAGGGAGTTTAACATGCAGCTGCTCTCTTGTGAAATAACGAGGATCGTGAGAGCAAATCATTGCACTTAGAGGAAGGTACATCTTATCGTATGAAAAACAATCGATGAAATGGCATCCGTCTCAAAATTAGAGTCCTCGTCGCAAGGTTTCCTTTTTGTCTCGTGGAAAACGAGATAATGTGGACAGGATCACTTGGGGAAAATGGACTCCGAGGAATTAATGGAGTTAGAAAAATATACTTTGGAGAATATATTTCATTTTGGGCCTTGTGAATGATGGCGATAACTCTATCAATTCATAAGACATTGACAGAACTAACCCATGGAGCCAACAGCAGGTAGTAATTTGAAAAGTTCCGAAGAGATCCAGGAAAAAACATATTCTTCTCGATATTCTGATTTACAAGTATTAATATTTTGTCAGCTCCTGGATTGTAAGTGCCACTATTCGGCTGTGCAGAGCGTTTATGATAGGGAATCAAAGTAGCACTGCCATTATGGTAGGATGAGCAAGGAACACATTTTGCAGCTTATTGTCCTTCAGAATAAATTTTGCAGGTAATCGCTGGTGTCGATTCTGATTCTGATGAATCGTACTCTTTTACAGAATTAGACTGGTGTTGGCTTAGCGGTTAGGGTGCCGGCTTGGGATCCTAGGATCCTGGGTTCGAATCCCGGTCGATCGCTGAATTAACGCCAGGGGGGTTGACTCAGCCTGTCATCCTTCCGAGGTCGGCAAATTGAGTACCAGCTTGCTGGGATGAATGATCCCGGTGTGTACCCCGATTTAGAATAGGTACACCGTATCCCTGCACATCGTAAGAGGCGACCAAGGGTTGGCGTCAGGAAGGGCATCCGGCCATAAAAAAACATTGCCTCAAACAGGGAACCATGATTGTCATGGAGCCCGCAAGGCTAACCCCCGCTCTAGCGGGGAAAATGGCCTTAAAACGATCATTCATTCATTTCATTGTACTCTTTTACAGAACTAGGACGTGCCCGTACGTGGGTGCCCGTTCCTTGCCAAAAAAAAAAAAAAAAAATGTCTTCGCCCATGCATGCATGGGCGTGCCCATGGGCCCATGGGCGTGCCCGTAAGTGCGTGATGTGACCGTACAATGAATGTATCGTCCCGACGCCGCAGCTCGGATGGCGCTGCAGTTAATCGGGCCTGTATCGGCAGAGTTATTATAAACGTGTACTACAATCGATCGTACCTTACAACAATCAACACAGATTGCAACGTCAAATAAATGAATACGCTCTCAAATGTGCCGTCCGAGGCAGCGTCTGCTCGCCACGTTCAGCGTCACTATGACTATCCGTAAGTCCGGAAGTGACGTCCTCATTTGACTGTCCGGAAGGTCGCATATCGCAGTTACGATGAATCGCAAATTAGTTTTAATTAGTTTTAAAACATAGTTTAACGCCAACATAGTTTGCCAACGTGAAATAAATGAATACGCTCTCAAATGTGCCGTCCGAGGCAGAGTCTGTTCGCCACGTTCGGCACACGTGATAGCTCGCTGCTCTCTGATTGGTTGAATCGTTTTTTGGACATAGCTCGGTAACTACTTCTCCGATTAATATGAAACCTTGAAAAGGCACATCCTCAGGTCCCCAGAAATATACCTGGCAAGTTTCAAGTATATCGGACCCGTGGTTGTCGAGAAACAGCGGTCACAGACACACAGACATACAGAGATTACTGGAATTATAGATAGAAGATAGATGTCGGTGCTGCCGAAGCAGGTTCTTGGCAAATTATTTTACTGGGTGGTTTGCCATGGCCTTCCCAGTAGTAGTTAGGGCAGAAATTTGAAATTTGATCATGGTGCAGTTTATGGCTGGGTCAGGATTCAAACCCAGGCTAGACAGCTTAGTGGTGAATGTGTGTACCTCTCGGCCATCCTACCTGCACGCTACTGTATAACTAGACTAAAATTTCAATTGTCAGTCAAATTAGTCATGTCTGACCGTTTTCGGTTCGACAAGTCAGGAGACGACGATGGTTCACGAGCGAGCGCTATTCAATGACAAAGGACGGACTATAACCGAAACAGGCCCGGACAGGCCGGGCCCGGAAATGTCAAAACGAAGGTTACTGACCTTGAAATGAGATAGAAAATAATGTATAATCAGTTATGAGGTTAGTTCGCTACACAATACCGAAAATTCGGTGAAAAATGAAATGAAAAAAAAAAAGAAAAAGAAAAATCGAGCTCCGTGGGGCTAGACACATGACATTGGCCTAACCAAATACCGAAACCCCTGTCAGATTCCACCAACTCCCTCGGAGAAGATGTAGCTTGAACTCGATTACCCCCTAAAAAGACATCTTTTTTGGGCGTGGCTCCGCCTACAATGGGCGCAATACGCCCACTCTAGGCAGGACACAACTAGATCATGATATCAACCTCCCACCCAAGTTTCATCAAGATCGGATGATATCATCGGGTAGTTATGCTGCGGACAGACAGACGCACACACATGACGAATATAGTGGTCACTTGATAACTCGTGAACCAAAAACCTAACAAAAACAAAAAACAAAAACAAAACGAGACATTATTTTCCTCATTAACTGAATACCTTCTGAGCAACCCCACCTTTTTCCCCTCAGGTGGACCTGAGAGCAGCCCATGTCCCACAAGCCGAGTGCCCACTGCATTAGGCTGTCAATCAAGGCTCTATGCACGCATACGCATCACAGCCAATCATGGCCGTACGTGAAAATCAGTCCCCACCCTTCTTTTCTAAGAGACAGAAAACAATGACCTGTCCAGGCCCTTGCTGTTCTTTGCCATCCAATGTCATCTGCCCTTACCTGGCCTTGCTGCAAAAACGTTAACGCCTTTCCTTCTCTATCCACTAATGTGGACAGAATTGTCGCCCTGACAATGCAGCAACAGCAAATTATCCCTATCCACATACACTTAATACATGTGCAAAATGTTTTAAGAACTATGCGATTCCCATGAGTTTAAATATACGAACTACCACCACCCTACCTCTTGGATGTAACAATAGTTACTACAAAGGTGATTTATGCAATGGATTTGAAGAACTTTACAGATTGTTTCTTGGCCAGTTGTGTTTAAAAGTTTTCAGATCATGTAAGCTGTCTTCACTTTACGTAATTAACCATCTGTCACACCACCAGAACAAGTAAGCTCTCCATGAAGGCAGTGATTATTCACACCGGCATTGCCCTCCCCCAACCGTTTCTGCCTTCTTGAAGAGAAAGGTGGTTGTCAGCAGAGACTTTGATAAGTTGGGCAGGTATAGAGTTTAAGATAAAGCCATCTGACGGAGGAATGCTTGAAGAATGAGTCGCCTTATGGGAAGCAGGCAAAGGTTAGACCTAGAGACCTCAAAGTTGTATTTTGAACAATATTGTATTGGCTGTTGATTTTTTGGAATTTTTTTGGAAAAAAATTCAAGCTCTTTGTTACCTTTTTAGTGTGCTAATAATCTGAGGGGGGAAAAAATACTATTCGAGTACTTCTTCCCCAGAATCCTGTTCCAATCATGATGAGCATCTTTGGAATTGAAGTATGATTTTGAGACGAGTGAATCACTTCTCTCATCTTTAGTTATCTTTATCTCTATGAGTTGTGACATTCTCTGTCTAACAATCCCGGTCTTTGTAAAACCGATACCTTGTGTAACCAATGCGACCACAAAAATCTGTATTCCAAAGAAGCTCACCATATAGAGGCAAATGGTCTTTATTTATGGTGTTGTAATCTCTACACATCTTGCAAGCTCGTCGTATAATATTTTAATAGTGAAAGGCGACTCCATGTTGTTTGTCTGCAATATGAACATGCATTGGACAAAAATGTAAGCATACTGTTAAAAATTAAATTGTAACAGTTTCCATGCAGATAAAAACATAAATCCCATGGTGATCTTTAGAGCAGTTACATGTCACTACACGGTAAACCCTGCTAATCCAATATGAAGTACCATTCACCTTGATAGGAGATTATGTGCTGCTCAAGGAGTATGCTGGAGATCTGTCGTGGCAAGCAGGGAGTGCATCAGCCAACTCTTTTCCAGAGGTACCATGAGTATCTTCCAATCTGCTAATTAAAATAGATTATATGATTTCAATTAAGCATGATCAAGATATCAATTTAATTTGGTAACATTAAATGTGATGACATGGCCATTCAAATGCTACATATGGATACCTGGGTATGTATGTTTGTTAACTCAACTGGACTATGTCCAGCTGAGTTTTTGTCAACACCCAGTGTCCGTCGTCCGTCTGTCTGTCTGTCTGTCGTCTGTAAACAATTCGACGTCTCCACTCTAAAAGTCACAAATATTGATTAGGTTTGATGAAACCTGTTATGCGGCATCTTTAAGACATAAACTAGTTTGGGATTGCATTTGGGCGTTGCACGCCCAAAAATGGGCGTGGCAGGGCAGCCATATTGAAAAGCAATTTTTGTCACATATTTTTAGCACATATAAACGATATAGTTTGTGGTTCTATTATGCATATTCTAACCATATTGGTATAGACCAGTTGAGTTCAGGTTCCCTGGAACCTCTCTAGTTTATAGTGTAGGAGCTGCTTCTGGCACAGCAACCACACTCTGAAATAGAGAACAGAGTAATCTGGTTTCAAGGAATGTCTGAGAATACCAGACAACTTGCTAGCCACAGTTTAGGCAGGACTTTGTAATTTGGCCAGGTCCTGGCCTACTCATTTTGCGAAAGACAGCTTGGGATCTTTAACATCCACAGGCTAATGCTACCAGATGGACACCCATTTCTACACGCATCCGAGGGACGGAGCACTTTGTGATACAACACCCTGCAAGCACAGCCCCGACCTGACAGTTTATAGTCGTGTCGGGAATCAAACTCAGACTAGACAGCTCAAAGGTGAATGTGGCACCCCTGAACCATCCTGTCAGACTAAAACCAAAATGTAGATATTAGGTAAGGTCAGTTTACATTACATAAAAAAAAAACTGTTAGCAGCTTAACGTGCATTTAAATTTAAATTTTATTTGTTATGTATAAGATTATTTTTAGACACGGTTTCCAATTACATCTGTAATTTGGCCAAAGTGCATCCAAGGCCAACTCCGCACATGACTTACCAACTTCCTCTGCTCTTATAACCAATGTGTGGCTCTCAACAGAATCCTTTCATCTCCTCTCCCCGTTAAAGCTGGAGTGCCCCAAGGTAGTGTTCTGGACCCAGTCCTATTCCTAATCTTCATCAAATCAATCATCTCTCTGACACGCTGGGAAATTCTCTTTATCTATTTGCTGATGAATCAACCCTGTGCTGTGACATCCCTCATCCTTCAGACATGTAGGCTGAAACCTCTTCCCTTTCTTCAGACCTTGATAAAATCACAAGCTGGTCAAACACTTGGAACATGTCTTTCAATCCTGACAAATCTCACACTCTCACTATCTCTCTCTGAAAGGACCATCTGGCAAACTCTCCTATCTACTTTCTTAACAGGCCTCTTGAAGAAGTTCAATCATTCAAACTCCTGGGTCTTACTATCAGCCATGATCTTTCTTGGGAAAATCACATTTCAAAGTTGGCTTGCAAAGCTAGAAAATCACTGGGCGTCATGCGTCGTACATAGTCCTTCCTTGGCACACCTGAACACTATCCACCTACAAAGCCTCCATCCACAGCTTGATGGGGTACTGCTCTTCCCTCTGGGCTGACATCTTGCTCAGCTTTATGCCCTGAAAACCAAGGCCTTCAAGTTTATTGAAATCTCCAATGAAGCTGAGTCTATGTGCCTGTCACTTTCCTATCGCAGACAGGTAAGTTGTCTCCCTGTCTTCTACCGCCTCCTTTCTGGTCTTGCACGCGTTGCTCTTTCTGTGCTTTGTCTGTCCTCTCTCCCCCAGGTTTCTGCAGGACGCACTCAGTCCACCATTAACTCCCTTCTGGTGAAAGTGAAAAAATTCAGAATCACTGCTCACCTCCACTCATTTATTCCTCTTCTTTTCCACATGTGGAACCAACTTCCACATTCTCTTCAATCTCATTCTTCCCTCCAAGTCTTCAAGACAGCTGTTCACCACCATCTCAGATCGTCCAAAATCCAAAAGCATTATATTTTTTACTCCCATCAACCCAGTTTTTCCTTCCTGAGAGTTTGCTTCTATATCCATATTGTCCACCCCATGCATCCTCCCTTACCCCCTCATTCATCACCACACCCATTGTTTGTCTAAGTCTTCCTCTGTTGGGTCATTCAACCATACTGTTGATGTTTCCCCTCTTCTCTCTTCTGCTCCTTTTGCTCTGTTGCATCCTTACCCATTCAGTGTTCTAGTTCGTCCACGATCCTTGACTGATATTAAAATTGCTGACATTAAACTTTAAATAAGCCTATGTCACAAAATATTTATTTATATAATCAAGTAATCAAGAAAATAAATAGTAAGTATCAAAACAGACCATACTTTTAAGAATAAAATATCTGTGGACTTTCACTTTGGATTGTTCACAAATGGTTTTGCAGTGACTATTCTTATGCGACTCTCAATTGACCGGATTTTTAGGTTTTTACCTTCTTTGTTGATAATGGATACATGGTGTTGAAAATGTATATACCACAAAAAAAAGAACTTCTCAATGGGAGAAAATTCTCAGATGGGCGCTGATGGTAGACAATCTCTTTTAAGGTGAATATGTTGTTGATATATCAGGGCGTTCAAATGTTCTCATAATGAGATGCACACGATAGTCCAAGACACATGTATGTTTAAAAGAAAATATAATATAATTAATATAATATATAATATAATATAAATTTAATATAAATTATAATTAATATAAATATCATTAATATTAATATAAATATATAATATAATTATAAAAAATATAATATAATATAATAAATATAATATAATATAACGCAGTAATATAATTCATAATATGAACAAATTGTTGAAAATGTTGAAAATGTATATACCACAAAAAAAAGAACTTCTCAATGGGCGAAAATTCTCAGATGGGCGCTGATGGTAGACATATAATTCATAATATGAACAAATTGTTGAAAATGTTGAAAATGTATATACCACAAAAAAAAGAACTTCTCAATGGGAGAAAATTCTCAGATGGGCGCTGATGGTAGACAATCTCTTTTAAGGTGAATATGTTGTTGATATATCAGGGCGTTCAAATGTTCTCATAATGAGATGCACACGATAGTCCAAGACACATGTATGTTTAAAAGAAAATATATCTTTCCATCGATAAGATATTTCTGGCAAGATGGCCTAGAGGTATGGCCACTTACTTCTCGGCCGTGTAGCCTGGGATCGAATCTCCACCATGGTGTTTCACAGGCAGGATGAGGCATCAATGTGCATGGGTCATTGGGTCATTCCAAGTTAATGCCTAAGTTTGAGCTTTATTTTCAACCTTCCTTATCATTATATAAAACGCAGTAATATAATTCATAATATGAACAAATAAAAAGGCATTGCTTTACTTATTTTCAAGGTCATGGATAATCAGTTTGCCTTTCATCATGGTCGCTCAATGTTGAACATGAGGCTCTACTGTAATATAAATCAATGAAGGCCTTGAATCTCAATTGAGAGGCATTGTCAATCACTTCAGAGATGTTTTATGTTTTCACCAAACTTGGGCATCAGGCCATGTCTTGCTCTATACAAAAAACACTATTACCACAATACCAGCAAGGCATTTTGCAGTATGGAACACATTAAATGAGGAATATTCTACTACATGCAATACATCCAAAACCATCATCCAGTATCGATCTGTCATGGCGTCGATGTATGGTGACTCCACTTTGTGTGCTCTATTTATTTTATTGCTCTTATCTCTTTTTATCGTTCATTCTATCGGAATTTACACTTTTGGAAGAGAGGAACTACAAGCGATTCGTATCAGCTGTAGTGAGTGTGGCAGACAACCATTATCTAATCAGAATTTGATCGAGACGATTCTTGCCGTTCCAGAACAAAGGCCTGGTTATCCTGGCGCTCGAAAGGGATGACGGTATGGCAATCGTGGGGTGTCCAGTCATGATTGCTTAAGCAAAATAAATTTCCTCCATTGCCAACCAACTTTCTAGACAACATCCGTTCTCTTCGCCATAAAGTCGATGAGCTGAACCTCCATATTAATAATCGGCAGGAGTTCATGGACTCTTCAGTGCACTGTATTACAGAAACCTGCCTTGATTCATCCATTCCTGACGTTGCTGTACAGATCCCCGGATTCACGCTTCATTGTTCTGATCGTGTATTTGAATCGGTGAACAAGTGGAAAGGTGGTTTGTTTGTATTTCCTGGTGAACGATTCATGGTGCATGGATTCCAAGATTATCTCTCATTACATTCCGGAGCACCAGAGTTGGAAACTCTAGTCGATTGTTGTCATCCTTTTTACCTTGCACGTCAATTGCCTTTCTTAATCTTAACGTGCCGACCACAATATAATCCATCTCATCCCTGTTTACTGACAACAACTGAAGCACCAGAAATCCGTGAAGCGATCGGTGCCCCAATGGACCCCAAATGCTATTGAGAGCTAGCGTGGTTGCTATGCATGCACAAATTGGAGCGTCTTCACAGAAAGTGCCGTTGACATCGATGATTGCTCTGTCATCATCATGGACTACATAAAAATCTGCCAGGAAATTGGCATTCAGACAAAATCATTGATTATATATTCTAACGAAAAACCCTGGTTCGATATATCATTTCGAGCAAACTCCGTGCCAATGAAGATGTGTTTAGATTAGGAAATGATGTGGAGTACAAGAAAGCCAAGCACAGGTTATGCAAGGCCATCAAAGATGCCAAACGTGACTACCGGGGAAACCTGGAGGAGGACATTGTGAGTATGAATGCTAAAGACCTCTGGCAGGGTCTCCGCACGAACCCTGGTTACAAGCCGAAGTTGAAATCTCCAATGAATGACGATGACACATTGCCCGACAAACTGAATCATTTCTACAGCAGATTCAATCTTCCGGTGAGTGCAGCGCCAACAACAGATGAAGTGTCTCCAAGCTTTTGTTATTTCCGGAAATGACACTCGGCGTGTTCGGATGAACTGGAAGGTCAGGAAAGACTGGTCTTGATGGTCCATTTCACCTCACTGTCCATTTCACCTCACAAACTCCATTTTAAACTCGATGCACTTGATCTTGATGGTTGGATTTAACACTGCATTTAGGATTTTCTTTTGGACAGACCACAGGTGGTCAAAATTGGTTCGAACATTTCTCAGACGATCATACTGAACACCAGAGCACCTCAGGGCTGTGTATTATCCCTGATGTTATATTCATTGTTCACTCATGATTGTGTCGCATCATCCGATAGGTCGCTAGTGGTGAAATTTGCAGAAGACACGACCGTTGCTGGCCTGATTCTCAACAGTGATGAAAGTGATTACCGTAATTCAAGTTGAAAAACTTGTGGAATGGTGTTCTTGAAACAATCTCGAAATCAACGTTGTAAAGACAAAGGAAATTATTGTTGACTTCCGGAAAAACAAAACTCCCATTCAACCCCTGGTTATTCACGATGCTGAATTTGAGATTGTCACTTCACTTAAATTTTTAGGGATACATACTGTATTTCCAATGACATTAAGTAGGAAATAAACACCAATCACTGCCTGAAGAAGGCTCAGCAACAGATGTTCTCTCTTAGAAGGTTGAAAATTTTCAGTGTTGACCGTCCTGTGTTGATTAAGTTCTATCGGGGAGCGATAGAGAGTGTCCTGACACCGTCTTTCACTGTTTGTTTTGGCAGCTCGACACAGGACGACCGAGCTCAACTCAACAGGATTGTAAAGACCGCTTGTAAAATTATTGGGTGTGATTTGCCTTCCATCGAGAGCCTGCACTCTAGTTGAGTAGTGAAAAGAGCTAAAACTATCGTCCGAGATAAGTTCCATCTTGCGCACGACATTTTTGAACTTCTCCGCTCGGGTAAACGTTATTGTTCCATCAAGTTTAACTATAATCGCTTGCACGACAGCTTTTACCAAACTGCAATCTGTACCCTCAATGATTCTGTGTCCAAAGTTTGTGAGCATCTAAAGAATGGTTATGGATATTTTAAACCATGCCACTCATTTCATTTTCTCATCTCATTTCATTTAATCACCAAAATGTTGGTTTAGCGCTCTCTATTCACATTTAATATATTTCATATTCAATCAAATTTTTAAGCATGTACTGTCAAAGTACTTCGTATTTTATGCACATCACATATATATATATATATATATATATATATATATATATATATATATGACAATAAACTCATTATTATTATATCTGCCTGGAGAGACAGAATTGGCTGTAGCTTCTTCCCTGGGAACCACAGAGTCCCAACATGAACGCCATTGAACATGTGTGGAAGGAAGTATATGTATCAAAAGCTGCAGAAAAGCCGATCTCTGCCAAGTGATGCAATCTGCTGGAGTTGCCTAAGGAAGTGGAGAACTAAATGACCTGTCCTGAAGCATAACAATGCTCTGGAGCACGCTGTGATGTTTTGTGCCAGTTTTGTACCAAGCACGGCATTCCCGTTCTCATCCTCCCACCTGACTCACCAGATGTTGCTCCATTAAGTAGTTATTGTCATCTATCTATAATTCCAGCAATCTCTGTGTGTGTGTGTGTGTGTCTGTATGCGACCGCTGTTTCTCGACAACTACCGGTCCGATATACTTGAAACTTGCCAGGTATATTGCTGGGGACCCGAGGATGTGCCTTTTCAAGGTTTTAAATTAATCGGACAAGTAGTTACCGAGCTATGTCCAAAAAACGATTCAACCAATCAGAGAGCAGCGAGCTATCACGTGTGCCGAACGTGGCGAACAGACTCTGCCTCGGACGGCACATTTGAGAGCGTATTCATTTATTTCCCGTCGGCAAACTATGTTGGCGCTATGTTGGCGTTAAACTATGTTTTAAAACTAATTAAAACGAATTTGCGATTCTTTCGCTTTGCGATGCGATTTGCGATTGCGTTAAACTCGCTCGGGCGTTAAACTATGTTTTAAAACTAATTAAAACTAATTTGCGATTCTTTCGCTTTCCTGCGCGTTTGTGCACGATATGGCGATTTCTTTACCAAACTCCGCAAGCCGTTCGCTTTGGACCAAACCATTTCATGTAAATAGAGGGGGGGGATTGTCACCGTACTCGCAAGCCGTTCGCTTTGGACCAAACCATTTCATGTAAATAGAGGGGGGGGATTGTCACCGTACTCGCAAGCCGTTCGCTTTGGACCAAACCATTTCATGTAAATAGAGGGGGGGGGATTGTCACCGTACTCGCAAGCCGTTCGCTTTGGCTTTGCGAATGGACCAAACCATTTCATGTAAATAGAGGGGGGGGGGGGATATAATTTTAGATATATATATAGTACGGGCATGCCCTAGTATTCCCAAAACTGAGAAGTGTAATGAAAGTGAAATACAACAACAACAACAACAACATCATGCATTTTAAAGGCCATTTTCCCTGCTAGAGCGGGGGTTAGCCTTGCGGTCCCCATGACAATCTTCTCCATTTTGCCCTATTTTCTGCATCTCTCCTTGTTAACCCCCTTGCCCGCATTTCTTCTTCCACCATCTTTAGCCAAGTCTTTCTCGGTCTTCCCCGTCCTCTACTTCCTTCTACATTCATTTCCATCACTCTTCTCAACCAGTCACTTTCATCCTTCTGAAATGCCCTATGAAAATAATTATATTTAAATTGTTGCTACATATCGACATGACAGGGATATTACATGATTGCAGGATGTTTATTGGATTGTGTCATAAACTCCTTGCATATACCCACAGTGATATCATTTCAGGAACTTTATGAGCACACATTATCTGCTTGTATACTTTTATAGATTTCTGTCGACTTTGTTGATGCTTCTAGACTATGCTGAACAATTCCTCAAACACCCAAGAGATTTTCAAGATTTACTGTAGCTGCATGATAATACGCCGATATCCAAAAATGTGAAAAACTGGTAAGCGCCCTGAAAATAACCCCTAAAAAAGGAGTTCTCAACCCCATATCTTGCCTTGCCAGAAAGACTGCCTTGGAAAAATCGTCCTATAATTCTGGGATCAATATCTGCTAGTCCGATGCAGCCTTTTGAGGTCTGTGAACTCGGTCAGACAGAGCTTCTTTTGCACATCTCATTCCTGTTTGACCTCTCAGACAACAAGGCCAAGTCCTTTCTTGGAGCTTCTCAGCTTCTCAGGGTATCGCAGGGAAGGGAGGTATTTCTCTACAAAGCATTTAATTATTTGCAGTACAATGTATCATTGCTCTTACCTGTGGAACAAACATCTTCCATTTGTTTGTAAACTATTGGATGCAGTGGAATATAAAATCTGGGTATCATATGTATCTTCTAGCAGGAGTTTGAGACACAAGAACTTGTTGCTCACACATCATAGAGGGTTTGGTAGCCTTTGGTGTTCTGCCATCTCTGTCGGGTTTCCTGCAATTGGCTGTCTTTCATCGAAGCTTTGGAAGCTCGTTCGGTCACATATTCATAGTCAAACTCATTCTTTCCTGCTCAAAAGTTGAAGTCGTTTTCTTACATCTACTCTTTTATTCTTGTCTTTCCATGTATGGAATCATCTCCTTTACTTCGAAAAACCTCCTTTGGTTTCTGCTGAGATGTGTAATGAATCTCACGAGAATCTCATCCAAACTCATGAAGGGTGTTTTCCAAAAGTTATATTTTTCTTTCCTTCAAAGTACAGTTTTCACATCAAAAGTCAACTCGCCAACAAATTATGTTTGAACTCTCCTCGGAATCACTACTCAGTCAAATTCAGTTGTCATTTTATGACCTTTTTGTCGTATTCATTTCCTTCCACTCAATCTTTCCTCAAAGGCTAAACCTTCCATTATTATCGTTCACCTTTTCCTTAAGTTTCGTTGCACAAAAATGTAAAAGATAAACGTGTAACCTTTTAGGATGAAATTGCTTAGTAGTCTTATATTTTAAATCTTACCCTAAAGCAGAATAATGTTACAAAAACATTTGTCATAATAAACAATTTTTTACAAATCTGATTGCCATAAGATTAAATACAAAAGCTGCATCAAAATGTTACTTTTGCTCAAAAGGATATGTTGCATCCACTTAAAAATGCTCGTAAATGCCCCTTCCCTCTGTGAAGAAATAAGCTGAGCTGGACAACAAAGTAATTTCTTGTGAGATGCGGGTATGTGTTCTTCAAGAAAAAAAGAACACGTTTTAATGGGAATTTGGTATGTTTCCTTGCTATGCTTCCAATTCCACTGCTTCGCTGATGACATCCAGCTTTTCATCTCCACCAAGTCCGTCTCCACCGACACCCACTCTATCCTGACAAACTGCATCACTGAAATAAAATCCTGGCTTCAAATCAACTTCCTCAAGCTTAACTGTGATAAATCTGAAATAATCATCATTGGCCCAAAAACGCTCACAAAATCCACCCATAACTTTGCCCTCAACATCGACGGTATCCCAGTATCCACCTCCCCTCACATCCGGAATCTTGGCGTCATCTTTGACCAAACCCTTTCCTTCGACAAATACACTAAACAGATCACAAAGTCAGCCTTCTTTCACCTGAAAAACATCGCCCGTCTCCGTCCATCCCTCTCCTCCACGGCTGCAGAAACCCTCATCCACGCCTTCATCACCTCCCGTCTGGACTACTGCAATAGCCTCCTCTATGGTTCACCCTCAAAAATCACCAATAAACTCCAATACATTCAGAACTCCGCTGCCCGTCTACTCACTCATTCCCGGACCCGTGACCACATCACCCCCGTCCTTTACAAGCTTCACTGGCTCCCCATCCCCCAGAGAATCCAGTACAAAATCCTCCTCTTGACATACAAAGCCCTCCATAACCTGGCCCCATCCTACCTGGCTGACCTCCTCTCCAGACACACTCCCACCCGCAACCTCCGCTCTGCTGGTACCAACCTCCTGACCCCCTCCATCCGGACCAAATTCAGATCCTGGGGGGACAGGGCCTTCTCCATCGCTGCTCCAACCCTCTGGAACTCACTACCTCACACCATCAGAGACTCCTCCTCACTCACCACATTCAAAACATCACTAAAGACCCACCTGTTCAACGCTGCATTCAACATTCAACCCACAGCATTTAACCCCTGACTATCTCTTCTCCTTCTCCCTCCTTTTGCTTTAAATATTTCCCTATTGATTCTTGTCTTGTCTTTTTGATTCTTGTCTTATATATATGCCGTATATCGCTGCTGTTTGTTTTCTTGATTCTTGTCTTTTTGCAATTGTTGTTTTCATGTATTGTTATGCATTATGTTTTCCACTCTGTCAAAGCGCCTTTGGGCTTCTGGAAAAGCGCTATACAAAATAAATGAATTATTATTATTATTATTATGAATTAAACTGAAGGTGCTATATAGAATAATAAATGCTACTGTTGGGAATGCTGCATTAAGCTCCCATCTTCTTCTTCTTCAATCCTGAAAAGTGGGGCTTTTAAAACAGGCATCTTAATGATTAAATAGACACAAATTATTGTTCTGAATAAATTGATTATTACCTTTCAAACCAAGGAAATTGATTATTATATATCCAACGGTGCCATTTTTTATTATTCTACAACAGTAGGAACCGCTACATTAAAGCTCGAGGTCCTGCTTCTTCTTCGCGTGACGGACGGACAGACATTTCTCCTTTTTCGTAATAGTAACACCTGTTCTCTCCAGGAGTGAAAAAGGTGACACTACCCCCTTCCTCTGGAAAGGGTCAGTGGTTAAACCACTTGTACTATTATTTGTGTACAGGTGAAAATCGCAAGTCATCTCCCCATTCTCGCCGGGGAGTGAAGGTGAATGGGGAAAGGTTTTATGCCCATGACCTGACACTGGGTGCCCTGAGTATGTATGCAAAATTTGGTGGAGATTGGTCCAGCTGTTTTTGATTCCATAATGATCGTACATATACACATACATAATACATACATATACATACTGTACATACATACATTTTTCATACATTGTGATATGTTGTGACATACATACAAATTTTAGTGTGATAATGTTGTGCAAATGCCTATGAGATTCCATCTTTGCATTCGTCAGCGAAAGGGGAGATATACACTATACAGGTACAGGAGGGGGTATAAATTATATAATAAGGCACCTCCGAGGAGAATTGCCAGTTGTTTTTATTTGCAGAGTCGATAATCTTCAGATTGATTGAGTAAAAGGTTAATTTTGCAAGCCCCGAGGAAGAATACATTACTCTGCCAATTTGTACATCATCTGCAATGGATGGAATAAAGCAATTTGTTGTGTTATTTCTAAATACTAGAGAAATACCCGTGCTACGCACGGGTGGGAAGCCAGAAGCAAACAGGCAATGCAGATACGGTGAATGCTAAAGCATGAAACCAATAAATTCCACATTCCTGTAGCACCTTCCGTCGCACGTCAGACATGGACAGCAAGTTCGTGAAGGACTTCCATGAAAAACGTACCTGTTCGCAAACGAACGGGTACGTTCACGTAGAGAAACATCGATCGTGGGTCCGTGGCGAATCTGCATATGGCGATGGCAAAAAATCCGAAATTGAAGGGTTTTTTAAATTTTAAACGATTCATATAAACATCCATCACGCGTCACAATGAACGTCATGCAAACGCGAATGTTATGCGGGAGTCCAAACCTGAGAATTCTGGAGACTAAAGCTGAAATTGGGAAAACTAAATAGCCTATTTTACTCCTGGGGGTCCCAGGATTACCCACCGAAAATATCTTTGCAATCGGTTCAGCAGTTTTTATGGTACCTTCGAATGGACAGACAGATGGACATTTGGTGAATTATAGTAAGATTACCTTCCTATTAACTCAGAATAATTACTATATCCTAGATATGGAAAATAACATCATCATGTTTTTCACACGTCAATGGCGGCACGATGATAAGACTGAATCATGTTGTAGTATTCACTTACAGCAAATCCATACACCTAGGCAGTATGTCCGTGCGATAGCTAGGGAGGAATCAATTATTGTTACAACTCAGAACTTCCAGTATAAAAAAAGGAATTACGATTATATCTGAAGCATTGAGTTATACTATTCACAGAAAAACAAAGTCACAAAAGAGGTCTCCATTTTCAATTTGCTATACCTAACTATATACACCTAACTTTTCCTTTTTGCTGATATATTGCCTTAGAGTGACCCACACTTACAGTATCTTATGACCAGCAAATTGAAAACTGAACATTTGCATTCAGTAAATTCTACGACAATAAAATTGGAAACTTTTTTTTTTAATCAAAAAAAATAATTCTACAATCTATCTATAATTCCAGTAATCTCTGTGTGTATGTTTGTATGTTTGTATGTTTGTATGTATGTATGTATGTATGTTTGTCTGTGACCGCTGTTTCGCGACAACTACCGGTCCGATATACTTGCAACTTGCCAGGTATATTGCTGGGGACCCGAGGATGTGCCTTTTCAAGGTTTCATATTAATCGGACAAGTAGTTAGCGAGCTATGGCGATTTCTTTACCAAACTCCGCAAGCCGTTCGCTTTGGACCAAACCATTGCATGTAAATAGAGGGGGGGGATTGTCACCGTACTCGCAAGCCGTTCGCTTTGGACCAAACCATTTCATGTAAATAGAGGGGGGGGATTGTCACCGTACTCGCAAGCCGTTCGCTTTGGACCAAACCATTTCATGTAAATAGAGGGGGGGGATTGTCACCGTACTCGCAAGCCGTTCGCTTTGGACCAAACCATTTCATGTAAATAGAGGGGGGGGGGATATAATTTTAGATATAGATATAGTACGGGCATGCCCTAGTAAAAGTAAATTCTGGTTAATGGGAAGATGCCTTTCTGGATTATATTGATATCTGCTGTCGTTGTTCGGTCATATCATTCATCAATGTCTGTGCCTGTGACTGTCATCATGATAGCCATGGTATATTCTTTTTGGACCAGCAAACCAGGGAACCTGCTTAATAATAGTCCAAGTTTGGATCTGGTGTTATGAATTATATTAGCTCTCATTCAAAATTTCTTGATAACTTTGTACCTGCGTCATGTCATAGGTCTACAAGAGCTCAGCGTTGCTGTTGCTGTTGTTGTGGTTGGTGTTTACTTTTCTTGTTGAGGGTCGGTTTTTGAGATGTGCACCCATTGGCCAGACAGCTGCCGGATTCACCCACATTTGTCGCTCGACTCCACCTACCATGGCATCCAGACAAAATAATATGGCCGCCATTTGGTTTTCTGGTGGACCTAAGACATAAGGCTGCCTATGATGATTATACACTGCCTGGGTTTGTTGCATCAGATTTCCATTGGCTTTGTTTGGGTTGAGTGTTACTCACGATGAAGGACCCCAAAAAATCTAATCATACATCAAATAATAATTATTCGTAAGGTTCGATCAAGCATGTCAAAATGCACGGTATCCGCATCCCTAAAAAAGTAACGTTATGCAATTTTTGAACGGTCTAAAATTACTGGATGTTGTCGCAGGTTGTGACCACAGTGCAGTCATTCGTATATTTTGTATGCAAAGTTGAGGTGCATGTGAGAGCGAGGTGACAAATGGTGAAAGTCAACACACTGACAGTGTTGCAGTGGAGTGGGGGTATGCATTCAACAAGAGGATGAACGAACCGGAAGAGTCAAAAAGCAATGGAAACATAGCAACCTGCTAGTACAAATATAGCAATAAAGATTGAGATTGTTTTGCATGCAAAGTATGGGTTCATGGAGGTGTTTGAATCAGATGGAATTATCTTCTTGAGGGGCGAAACTAACTGTGTCATAAATAATTTTGAAAACAAGGGCCATGGTTGAGTTTTGTGATGATTATTTTCTGAAACACGTTGTGTATCACCTACTGGTGATTTCTTTCCCTCGGTGCATGCTGAATTAATTGTTCCCGTCTTCCACGAGTAGCCATTTTGAAAGAAGGCCAACATAAAATAGTAAATGATGATGTAGGAATCAGACCTCAATCTTCTCGGATGCCACACACTATTAGCTCCTCCCTATCTAGGCCTTGCATGCCGATGAGTTTTGCATAATTAATGCAGTGTAGTTTAACATATTGTTGCGAATATGGAATTTGGCCTCCATATCCGCTTGTAAATATTCCCCTATTTTCTCCAATACTCCCCAACTTTCCCCGATCCCCCATTCCCTAGTCCCATTGCATGTAAATAACAATCAGTAGAGCCGACCTTCCCCTTATTCCCCCATTAAATGTCGTGCCCAGGTCCACCGCACCACACGTAGACAACTTTCGGACATCTTCCTAGTTATTCTTATTCTATGTCAGTTAAGGCCTCGTCTCCATTAATTATGACTCTTCGTTGCACCAGAATGTGATTATATGGCATCAGTAGTGAGTTTAGGACCTTTCCCATACCTCCTTCCATCTTCTTCCCCAACAATTACAACAACAACAGAGGAGATGGCGGCGGAGCGGGGGAGGATGCGTCCTCACACCGGCTCGATTAGCGCCATAGACCATGCGCTCCACGGGGTTACCACGAAGGGGCTCCTTGTCAGCTCCTCGTCAAGGGCGGAGCCTGGTAAACCCCCCGCACGCACCCAATGAGAAGCAACGTGCCGATTCCACGAGGCGGAGCTAACGAGCCGAGGGCGTGTCACTCCCCGCCGGATATACGCGGCCCCGCGCCGGATGTGACGTCAGATGCGCACCCAGCTTGGAGAAGGAAAGCCACCTGCGAGCGCTGAGTCAGATGCGCACCCAGCTTGGAGAAGGAAAGCCACCTGCGAGCGCTGAGTCAGATGCGCCTCAGCTTGGAGAAAGAACGTCGCCTTCCGAGCGCTGTGACCTCCCTGCATCTCTGGACCGGACCGAGTCGATTCTGCCTTGAGCCAAGAGTGCACCTTGAGCCATCGACTGCCTGCCTTTCCTTGCCATCAATCCCCGTGTGAGTCAGCATTTTGTCCCGTTTATCTGTCGTCTGTTGGGGTTAATATAAGAGTGTGTCTAAGTGCTTGTCTTTCTATGCTGTACCTCTTGTAGTTGTAATCTAACCTTCCGCCTTAATATAACCTCCTCCGGAGGTCTTGAGAACTGAACCCCTGGTGTCGTATTGTGTCATTATAACCCAGCCGGGTGTCTTCTTTTTCTTATTGAGCCAGCATCGCGCGACTTCGTCAACGTCGAGTATAGTCGGGTAATTTGTGCGGACACGACGGCCATTCCGCTCGGCCCACTTTAACATCAAAGTCGTGTCTGTAACAATTGGTGTCGAGGAGTGGAATTCGAACCCGGGACTAAATTTATTAGGCCCAAATTGGTAACAAGTAGAATCGATTCGGAGCGCGTTTCCCGCACGAAATTATAACAGCAAAATTTGGATTGGTGTTACGAAACTCGAATTTTGAAAGTCGCGCTATGGCGGATCAAGACGGCTGGGGTCCGGTAGGGGAGAGTGAAGCAGGGTCGGTCCAGGACCAAATTGAGGGACATGAGGGACAGGAGGAGAGCGAAGCAGCGAGGGTAGCAGACGCACAAAATAGCGTCGTTGTGCCCGACATTGCGGGAGCGCAAAATGGCGCCTCGCTGGTCACCGCGCCCGCGACCGTGGCAGCGCCCCTGGTGGATTTGAACCTTTTTTTTATACAAATGAAGGCCCTTATGGACAAGAATAATGAAGAAATGAAAAACAGTATGGGGGCAATGAGGGACGAAATGGGGGTAATGAGGAACGAAGCGAGGGGTACCGGTGAGGGGTTAGACAATAATTTTAAGGGATTAGACAAGAAATTTGGGAAGTTAGACAATAATTTTGAGGAGTTAGACAAGAAATTTGGGAAGTTAGACAATAATTTTGAGGGGTTAGACAACGGGATAAAAGAAGTGAAAAATGGGTTAATGGGGGTAGAAAATAGAATGGCTGCCCAGGAGAATCAGATAGAGGGAGTGAAAAATGGGTTAGAGGGGTTAGAAAACAGTATGGAAGGCAAATTGAGGGACATGAGGGACCAAGCGGAAAGGGAAGTTAAACAAATGGAGCAGCAGATAGAGGGGGTCAGAATGGGGGTAGAAGCCAAACTGGATGCTCACAGGGAGGAAATGGAGCAGATGAGGGTGGCATCTGGGCAGGAGATGCAAGTGATGGGAGAAGAGATCAGAAGAGGAGTGAGTGAGGAGGTCGGAGGAGTGCGCGAGGAGGTGAGGCACTGTAAGGAGCGCATGGAGAAGGAGGTGAGAAAGGGGACTGTAAAGTTACAAGGGGGCATAGAGGACCTGACGCAGGAGGTGGAACAGCTGACGGAGGGACAAAAAGAACTAACGGAGCAGGTTCAAAGGAACACTGCGGTATTAGGAGGGTTAAAAGTGACACAGAAAGAACTAAAAGACGACTTGATAGCGACGAAGAGGGAATGTCAGATGGTACGTGAGGGACTGACAACGAGGTTGGACGAGGTGATAGAGGTAATGGAGACGAAGGACCGGCAGGTGAGGACGCACCTGGAAACGGTCAAGGTAGCCTTAGAGGATGAGCTTGAGGAGACGTACCGGGGAATAACAGAGGTGAAGCACAAATTAGAAGAAGTGGAAGAAGGGATGAGCGAAATTAAGAAGCGACGGAGAGGGGATAAGAAAGAGATAAAAGAGGAGATAAAAGAATTGGTCCAAAGTCTGTGTTTGGATCGTGATGATGTGCTCATTAACCGGATGAGGGATTCGCAGGTGATGGAGGAGAAGCGAAGAGGAAGAGGACCCGGTGTAAGTGGTGACCAATATGGTCGTGCGTATGATGCGCCAGGGGATTTAAGGAGCTTGGGGTTCGAGATGGACCCGGGTGTTCGTGAGAGGCCACTGGTGAAGTGTGCGACAGGTCTGGTGTGCGAAAGAGGAGGTGTGCGAGAAAGTCCGACTCTGGGGTGTGTGAGGAAAAAGTGCGTGCCAAGGAGTGAGGGTGCTGGCGAGAGTGAGTCGGTCGTAGCGCGTGTGCGAGGGAGCACATGGAAGCGTGGTGTGGTGAGTGTTACAGAGGGTGTGACGGGAGAGTGTGCGCGAGAAAGGTGTGTGACGGACAGGTGCATGAGGAAAGAGTGCGTTGTCAGAAGTAAGGAAGAGTGTCCACCTGTGGTGAGTGTTACAGAGGGTGTAACGGGAGAGTGTGCGCGAGAAAGGTGTGTGACGGACAGGTGCATGAGGAAAGAGTGCGCTGTCAGAAGTAAGGAAGAGTGTCCACCTGTGGTGAGTGTTACAGAGGGTGTAACGGGAGAGTGTGCGCGAGAAAGGTGTGTGACGGACAGGTGCATGAGGAAAGAGTGCGCTGTCAGAAGTAAGGAAGAGTGTCCACCTGTGGTGAGTGTTACAGAGGGTGTAACGGGAGAGTGTGCGCGAGAAAGGTGTGTGACGGACAGGTGCATGAGGAAAGAGTGCGCTGTCAAGAGTAAGGGTGAGTGCGCTGTCAGGAATGGAGGTGAAAGTAGTGAGAGTGACATGGAGCGTGAGTTAGTTGTGACAGGTGAGAGAGGATGTACACCTGGGATGGAAGGATGCACACCTGGAATGGTAGAGCGTGAGTGGGAATGCACGCTGGAGTTGGTGGTGAGGCACGTGGTTGGGTGTGCGAATGAGAGCACACCTGTGATTGTCACAGAGGAGGTGACCGAGGAGGGGGTGCGAAGCGGTGTATTGGTGAGGTGTGCGAGCAACGAATGTGTGCCAAAGTGTTCGGTGGTCAGGTGTGTGACCAAGGCTGTGAGTGGAATGGGTGTACCTGGGTGTGTAAGGAAGGGTACGAGGAGCATGGGCACAGCTGGATGTGTGAGCAAGGAACGGGCTGCGGGGTGTAAGCGTCCAGGTGAAGCATCGACGTTACACGGGTTAGAGGTTAGAGCGACTTTTAGCCGAAGCAGGCCCTCGGTGCGTGCCGGGCCTCGCTTTGAACGGCCGCGTCCAGGCTCCACTAGGCGGAGCTGGCAGCCCGATAGGAAGGGTCGTTATGGCGACCACGTTTTGTTGAGACGTGCCGGCAGGTCGAGATCGGGACATTGGATGGCTCCACGCCGAGGTGATGCGTGGGATCTCGGCCCGGGTAAGCCCCCGTCCCTGCACCGAGTGCCGGATGCAGCCAGCCGCTGGCACAAAACAACCAGCATCCATTGCTTGGCTTTACGAAGCCGGGCTTTGGACAGGAATTGGCGCACCGAGAGGCAGTAGTGAGTAGACTGGGTGATGAGGTTAGTGTTTTGGACCCAAAATTAGAGAAAAACAAAATTTGATGATTGGCAAGGGATTGGCAGTAGTGATTGGCAGATGATGGGCAGTGATTGGCCAAATTTTTGATTTGTTGAAATTTGATGTGCAAAATTGGTAGTGAGAGACCCCCGATGTGGTGGGATGGCAAATCCACCATCCTTCCCATGTGGGGGGCAAAGGAGCTATAGCTTATGGGGTGTATGGCAGTGAAAACTAGCCCGGGTGGGTTAGGATATGGTGTGTAGGGATCTAGAGAAGATGACATTAGGTGACGTTAAGTTTAGTTAGTGACTGATACCTGTAGTGGAGACGCAGGTAGATTAGTATGGATGATAATGACGAGGGAGCGCAATAGTTAAAGGGACGACTGGGAAGCGCAAGTTTCAGAAGGGAGTAGTTAGCTGAGATGATGCCGTGTGTGTGTGAGAATTGAACAGGTGTGATTGCACAGGTGTGCAACTGGACAGGTGTGTGGAGCAGTGTATGAGTAGTGAGTGTGTGGATCAGCGCGAATGCGCTTGGGGAGAGAAGGGTGCAGGTGGCACCAGGTGTGAGAGCACAGGTGTGCAAGTACAGGTGTGTGGAGAAAGTTGGAGTAAGTGGTACGGAGTGGTGTGCATGGTGCGAAGGTGTGGATGGGGGAAGAGTGGACCCCCATCACGGATACCCGGGGCGGGTAGTGTAAGTGTTAGGTAGAGGGTGCAGGTAAATTGTGGTTGGATATTGGCATTTGTGGTGCGGTTGCAGAATGGTGTTGTGAATGGGTGCATTAGTGTTGTGGAAATGGCTGGGCGTGTAGCCTGTTAGTGTGTGTAGTTGGTTGGGCACTCCACCACTGTGAGGATGTTGGCCAGGTGAGGCCGCAGGTGGGCTCTGGGAGCCGGTAGTTGTGAGTGGGTGCCTGAGGATCCCGGGTGTGGATCGGGCAGCCCAGTGCCAGAGAGGGCACGGAGTGGGGAGAGAGCCAGAGGGCCTTCCCCTGGTAGTTAGGTTAGGGTAAGGAGCAGGTAAGCTCGGAGGCAACTGCAGTGGTGGAGGTGTGCAGGTGGGTAGACCCACTGGGAGAGGTACACGTCGCAGCCCAGAAATTGTACGAGGGCACCGGGAGATGAATCGGGGGAGTGAGACCCCAAATTGAAGAGCACCACAGTTTGGCCAATGGGAATTGGTTTTTAGAACCCATAGTGTAAGAGGGCCAATGGTTTGGCCGGAGAAAGACCCCGGGTAGTGTAAAGTTGTTAAAGTCATTTAGGAGATAGTTAGGATTGATGAACCTGTCGCACCATACGCAGCCACTTACCTGTGGTGATGATGATGACTCCACACCTGTGTTTTCTTTGTTCTGTGTGCAGGAAATGAGATTGCTGTGGATTTGTGAGACGCATCACGACGTGGATGAGACATTGGGGTGATTCCATCTCTCCCTCCCTAGGAGGGACTGATGATGAATTGGTGATGGCAAATTTTGATGTTGAGTTGAAAATGGCAAATTTGATTGGTTAGGAGGGAGAGAAGACGAATTTGGTATATGGGAGGAACGGGGAAGACAGTAGGGATGTTTGTTGATTTGTAAAGTAGATGTTTATGGGTAGTGTTGTGTTGTGTGGATACAGTAAGGGGTAAGGGAGGGGCCATGTAGGTTACCTGGTGGGGGGGGGGGGGGCGTACGATAGGAACGTACCTGTCTCACCTGGTTCCCATGTGCCCCCAGTGTGCATCACCTTACATTGCGTGCACTTTTGCGCCCTTACCACCTTACTCACTTGTCTGCTTCTTTTGTCTCCCACCTCCGAGGATCTGGCTTTGGGGTAGAGAGAGAGAAGAGAGAGGTGCTGGCTGCGCAGTTGTGGGCCTGCACTTTCGCTGTTTGCTGCCGGGATCGATACACCATATGGACCGCAATGTTTGTGGCCACCCACAATGGACCGCAGTTCGTTTGCGGCCAAGCACCACCCGGGGATGGACCTATGGGTCAACGTGGCACCTATGCCATACAGGTGAACCACTAATAGTTAACACCACCAAGTGCACCACAAGAAGAGCAAGAGACACCTGCAGGGTTAGGGGTTGTCGAATTTATTTTTATTCCAATGAACAATGGTGACTGCACCGATTGGTGGTGGGGTGGTGCTGTTGATGCTCGGGAAGGGTGCTCTGCACGTTATTAAAGGCCGTCGGCCACAGAGCACTCGTGGGTTGGTGTATCGATGTTGGCAAGCGCGCTCTCTCTCTATGCATAACATCTGCATGTGTTCCTCCAAAAACAGGTCCTGGATCGTAGTGTAAATAGCAGCGTAGTCTTGTAAATAATGCTCCCTACCGGCTGTATGTTTAGTTTGAGAATTCTTTCCGGATTCGGTTATCCTGTGGGTGTGTTTCTGTGAGGAGAAGGGTGCAACGTCGCAGGGGGACATATTTACTCATTTGTGAATATCTGTAAAACTGTCGCACTCAGGGTAGAGTTAATAGTAGAGGGAACTACATTGCGTGCCACACTAAAGTAGGTAAAAATTTATCGGGTCGGGACGCCCCGAGGGTAGAGAAGGGTGCAATGTTGCGAATATGGAATTTGGCCTCCATATCCGCTTGTAAATATTCCCCTATTTTCTCCAATACTCCCCAACTTTCCCCGATCCCCCATTCCCTAGTCCCATTGCATGTAAATAACAATCAGTAGAGCCGACCTTCCCCTTATTCCCCCATTAAATGTCGTGCCCAGGTCCACCGCACCACACGTAGACAACTTTCGGACATCTTCCTAGTTATTCTTATTCTATGTCAGTTAAGGCCTCGTCTCCATTAATTATGACTCTTCGTTGCACCAGAATGTGATTATATGGCATCAGTAGTGAGTTTAGGACCTTTCCCATACCTCCTTCCATCTTCTTCCCCAACAATTACAACAACAACAGAGGAGATGGCGGCGGAGCGGGGGAGGATGCGTCCTCACACCGGCTCGATTAGCGCCATAGACCATGCGCTCCACGGGGTTACCACGAAGGGGCTCCTTGTCAGCTCCTCGTCAAGGGCGGAGCCTGGTAAACCCCCCGCACGCACCCAATGAGAAGCAACGTGCCGATTCCACGAGGCGGAGCTAACGAGCCGAGGGCGTGTCACTCCCCGCCGGATATACGCGGCCCCGCGCCGGATGTGACGTCAGATGCGCACCCAGCTTGGAGAAGGAAAGCCACCTGCGAGCGCTGAGTCAGATGCGCACCCAGCTTGGAGAAGGAAAGCCACCTGCGAGCGCTGAGTCAGATGCGCCTCAGCTTGGAGAAAGAACGTCGCCTTCCGAGCGCTGTGACCTCCCTGCATCTCTGGACCGGACCGAGTCGATTCTGCCTTGAGCCAAGAGTGCACCTTGAGCCATCGACTGCCTGCCTTTCCTTGCCATCAATCCCCGTGTGAGTCAGCATTTTGTCCCGTTTATCTGTCGTCTGTTGGGGTTAATATAAGAGTGTGTCTAAGTGCTTGTCTTTCTATGCTGTACCTCTTGTAGTTGTAATCTAACCTTCCGCCTTAATATAACCTCCTCCGGAGGTCTTGAGAACTGAACCCCTGGTGTCGTATTGTGTCATTATAACCCAGCCGGGTGTCTTCTTTTTCTTATTGAGCCAGCATCGCGCGACTTCGTCAACGTCGGGTATAATCGGGTAACTTGTGCAGACGTGGTCATACCATAAAACCGCTCGGTGAATAACATCCAAGCCACGTCTGTAACAATATTAATTAATTTACCATCAGAAGCTTGTAGTTGAGTGCCATGAGGAATTAATTAATTAATTATTGTACACTATAAAAGATGGGCTGTCAGGTTTGCCTTAAATAAGGGTCGGCACTCCAAATACCAAAAAGTGACATGTTTACCTCCGCCACTGAAGGTGGACGGAGGTTATGTTTTCGCCCCTGTCTATTTGTCTGTTTGTTTATCTGTGAGCAGGATATCTCAGAAAATTGTGGACTGATTCAGACGAAATTTCGTGGACAGTTTGGGTGTGTGACAAGGCCGAATTGATTAGATTTTGGTGAAGATCCAGATCCGGATCCGGATGCTAGAATTTCTTTTTCAAGTGATTCTTCACCATTGAAAAACAATATATAGCAGGATATTTCAAAAAGTTGTGGACGTGTTATGACAAAACTTGGTGGATGAGTTGGTTAGTCGACAAGAACAAGCCGATTCGATTTTGGTTCAGATCCGGACCCCAATCCGGCCTACCAGTGGGATACAAAGTGTAAACTGTTCAGCCTGGTGGAGGTATGTGCTCCATCAAGTGCCATTACAGCTTCAAATTTGATGAAAAATGCAATACATTAACAGCCGCAATGCACGCAACCCCTATTTCAAAAATTAAGAATCGCTGCTCATCTCCAGGGGAATAACAAAGCAACTTTGGTGTGGGATTGTATTGCTATCTGCTGATTTCAAAAAGTGATGCTGTAGTGGTCAACCGCCCTGCAAAATGTTTTTGGAAGCTTTTCCATGGTAACCCGAAAAGCCATCTTTTGTGAGGATAACTGAATATGCATTTCTATTTATCTGTAAAATGCTTTCTGGAGTACAAACAGTACCTGAATTTCATAGCACATGTGCATGGACACCTTTCCTCTACAAAATAACAAAAATACATTTAAATTTTAGGCTTTCGTGGATTTCTGAAATCAACGTAAAAAGGTGGTACAAACTTCCGAACAGTGTTGTTTGAGTGTATCGGCTGTTAGTATACTCAGAATTTCACAATAATTATTGTAATATCCTAATATATAGCATTTAGTTACTCTTCATGTCTGTAATATTTACGGTTATAAAAGTATATCTTGAGATATTTTGCATTAGCTCCACAATTCTGAAATTATAGGCCATCAGTGTCATTTTCATTGGCATCGGTTTCAGTGATTGAAGCACACTATTTCCAGTCACCTTGGCACCAGCAAGCTCCTATGCATCGTAGTCCTGCTGATACATACTAGCATCTGCCTTGGATGCCACATTGATCGTCAGAACTGTCGAGTTGGGTGATATCTCATACCTCGACGGGGGCAGGATCATTCACAAATAGCACCGTAATCAGAGTTCCTTCATTGGAGACTGCATCCACTATTTGTTGGAACTTGCAGGTTTGGTTTAGCTATGTGACTGTTGCACCAGATCTTCACTTTGTGATGACAGTGCAAACCATGTTCCTGAATCCATCCTCAGCTAGCAGTTGGGAATCAGTTTTGTCTGTTTTTTATGGCCAAATGGTACTGAAGGGCATCACTGGCAATTGGCAGTGCCTCATCGATTGAAGATGAATGACCATATGTGGCAAGTATTGGATATTGTTCTGGATATTGGACATTTTCTGGATGGATATTGGATATTGGATGGATATTGGATATTGGATATTGGACAAACTGGATATTGTTCCTCAAAAGAATGGTGTATGCTGTGCACTTCCTTATCTTATACAGTGAGCAGGTTGTATCACATCAGATCCATCATGCATGCATCTCAGGTAGACTCATACAGATATCATGCCCAAGTTTATTTGCAATTGTGCGTATGGGAATATACATCTGTTGATTAACAGATGATGTCTGATGCCCAGAATGCACATATTTGCATCAATAGAGCCCCTGACATGGTAGTTCATCAGCAACACAAGGACATCTGTATCATCAGACCTCACTATTTCTTGAGTGAGATGATGCTTCATGTATGGAATACTGCCTCCTCCTGAGTGGAAAAGAGTGGTGTAACATCTTGGATTTCTGTGAACTGATCCTTCTTACAGTTCGCTATTGCTCTATCCACCAACAAGAATAAGCACTTTACCCTCTGGGAGTTTTTCCTTGTTTTTTTTTCCTCAAGGTATCCACTTACAAACTCGGCTATTGCTAATTTATTTGCATTATTTCCAGAGACTTTTGTAATGAGGTACATGTGCCTTGAATCCAGAAATCATGTGCCTTGGAATTTCATTACAATCTGTCCCTTCTCATCGCAAATGCTCTGCAGACCTGATTGAGTTTGGGTTGTCATATCTATCAAACACGACTGTGACAGACGTCATTGATGTGATCTGGTACATAAGATGCTTCAATACAAGCTCCCCCAGATCATCAAAAGTTTTAAAAAACCTATCATCGAGATGCCGCAGCATAGCTATACTGTCCATCAAGCAGGCTGTAGTTTTAGGCGACTCTTCCTGTAATTCAGGAGTGACAGATTCCAGCTTCTTGGTAAGATCAGATTTTGTATTTTTCCTCATTGTACCATCATCATTGAATAATGATGGGGCAACTGCAGCCAGTTCATGCTTGAGTACTACGTCAAGGCCGACGTTTATTTGTTTGGAGACTGACAAGAGGCGGCGAAAAAGTACCTGACAGGCGATCCTCGGCGAGATCTCGCGAAATCTTGTGGGGGAAGTCACGGTTTTACGAAGCTGTCCCGACCTTCACGCACGCTCGAAGTTAAGTAATTGTTCACGATTGTATTTTTGTCGAAACTGTATTTATCTTACGTGTGTGTACCTATAGTGCGTCCCTAGGAAGATTATCGGTGTTAATCTTTCATACCTGTATAGAGTGGTCGAGTATTTTGTGCCGCGATATATTGCGGCCTTGCTGTTGTTCTTTAAGCTTCCTACCTCGAGGCTTTGTTTTCTCTCAGCGGTCGATTGTGGTCCTGCTACACTCGTTCTCTCAGTTTTTTCCCAGTCTTTTCACCCCATACTTCCTTGTTTAAAATCTTAACTCAAAAAAACCCCAAAAAAACAAAAACATTTCCTTCTTTGTTCTTTTCGTTCGTTCGTTCTTCGACCACGTGTTTCACCCCCATTTCACGCCATTCTCCAGATCTGTTTTGCCCTGTTCTTTTTGCTGACATCTTTTGCCCTGTTCACGTGACTCGTGGTTGTCCCTCCAGGCTCCCTCTCCCCGTTTTTTTTTTTAAAGGCTCTTTTCAATTTCCTCTCCAACTCATTCTACTTCAAAAAAATATTCAATCTCTTATAATTCTAAATCATGACATGCTCTAAATTCAAATTCATTCCACCCCTCCTCGATCGTTCTTAAACGGATCGCTAACTTGAAAATCACAATAAACCCAATTTCTTATAAATGTTCGTCTTTCATCAATCATCCACTTTCTAAAATCCCCCCTTGCCCCTCCCGTCCAAATCTCCCCCCTTGCCCCTCCCCTCCGAAACTCCCCCCTTGCCCCTCCCCTCCTAAACTCCACCCTACACCCTCCCCTTCAAAACTCCCCCCAACCCCTCCCCTTCAAATCTCCCCCCCCCCGACCATCCCTCTCCAATTCTCCCTCCTCCCACCCCCTTCTCAAAGCTGCCTCCTCCCGACTTCATCTCCCTTCTATCTCATACCTCCACCTCCACCAACCTTCTACTTGCCTCTGCCACCCCTCAAAGAACCCCTCACTGTGTCTCATCCCATCACCATCAAACCTTTCGTCCTCATCCTTCCCTTTCTTGTAACTCTTCTGTAATCTCTGACACACTATTAAATGCTCTTCCTACCTCCCTCACCCATCCTTCATCTGCCCCTACCCCAACCCTCCCCTCTACTGCACCTGATGCTCCCCCTCTCTCCTCATTAACAATATGGACCTCAAACATCCGAGGCCTTCGCTCAAACCTGATTGATCTCTCCATTCAGGTTGCTTCTGACAATCCAGACTTGATCTGCTTAACAGAAACTTTCCTCCTTCAAGATGTCTCTGATTCCTTAATATCTCTTCCTGGTTACTCCCTCCTCTGGTATGATTGACCTGAGCCTCGTCCTGGTGGTGGGGTTGCTATCTTTATAAAAAAACTCTCTTCCTCACTCTCCTTGCACTGCCCTCTCTCCACCCCACCCCCAGGAGTACCTCTGGCTACGGCTTCCTCTCCGCTCCCACTTTTTGTTCATATGTGTTCTGTACCGTCCTCCAAACAGTGATGACTCCATTTACATGTCGCTGCCTGACAACATGGACCAACTTCTATCAACTCATCCCAACTCTCTCTTCCTCATATGTGGCGACTTCAACTGTCATCGTACCAGCTGGCTGGGTGTGGGTTCCTCCCTCACCAGCCATGGCACCTCAGCAAAGGACTTCTGTGACTCATTGGGACTAAGACAATCTGTCAATTTCCCGACCCGGATCTCAGTCAATGGAGTATCTTCTCTTCAAGACTTGGTTATGACAAACTTCCCTGCAAATGCCTGCTGCTCTTCTTCTGCTCCAATCGGTTCTTCTGATCATGTGCTTGTTAAAGTGGGCATCTCTCTGGCCATTCTCAGAGAGCCTCCTCAGCATCGACGAGTCTGGCATTTCACTCAGGCCGACTGGCATGGGCTGCAAGCAGCCATCAATCATCTGGACTGGTCTCCCATCTCCACTGCCTCTGACATCAATTCTTCCTGGGAATTCTTTCAAAGCAAACTGCTCTCTCTCATGCACAGATTTATCCCATCTCGTCTTCAGTTGTCTTACCCTTCCTCCCGTCCATGGTACACTGAATCTTGTGGTGAGGCAGTTGCCCTGAAACAACTTGCCTATGCCTCTTGGAAGGCAAATCCAACTGAAGGTAATCTCAGTTCCTTCCACCAAGTTCAGACCAAGTGTGTGTCTACCCTCAGGAGTGCCAGAAAGCACCATCTCTCCACACTCAAGAATGAACTCTCAAACCTGTCTCCTTCCTCCAAATCCTGGTGGCGTCTGGTCAAATCCGTTTCTGGTGTTTGTTCCCCCACCTCAAATGGCTACACAGTTGACACCGCACGTGACAAAGCCGAATGCCTCAACTCTGTGTTTGCCTCTAAATCTTGTGTCCCAAACCCATCTCTCTCTGTTCCCACCTTACCCAGTCGAACCCAACTGCTCCTGGACTCTGTTTCCTTCTCTCCTGACAAGGTAGAGGAGTTTTTGTCAAACCTCGACTCTGATTCTGCAACGGGACCAGACGGCATCAGCCCACGGGTCCTAAAATCCTGCTCTGCAGCTCTATCTCACCCTCTCTCTGTTCCTTTCACCCTCTCTTTTACTCAAGATCATCTGCCAGCATCTTGGAAATCAGCAAACATTACCGCTTTACACAAAAACGGTGCAAAAACAGATCCTTGCAACTACAGACCAATCAGCCTGCTCCCAATTATCAGCAAAGTCATGGAATCCATCATTGCTTCAGATATCAAATCCTTCCTCTTCTCCAATGGCTTGATCTCCGATCATCAATTTGGATTCAGACCAGGTCATTCTACTCTGGACATGTTGCTTCTGCTGTCTCAACAATGGATGGAGGTCCTCAATGCCAAACAGGAAATCAGAGCTGTCTCCCTCGACATATCACGTACCTTCGATACGGTCTGGCACCCAGCTCTGCCCACCAAACTCTCCTCCTATGGTATCCATGGAAATCTCCACACTTGGCTTGCGGATTTCCTCTCTGGTCGTAGTCAACGTGTGGCCCTGAATGGATTTCTCTCATCGCCCCTTCCTGTTCTGGCTGGAGTTCCCCAAGGTAGTGTTCTGGGCCCTGTGCTTTTTCTGGTCTTCATCAATGATCTCTCCGACTCTCTGGAAAATCCTCTCTATCTCTTTGCTGATGACTCCACTCTCTGCCGCTCCATTCCTCATCCCTCAGATCGGCAGCCTGCAGCCTCCTCACTCTCTGCAGTCCTGGACAAAATCACAGACTGGTCAAACAAGTGGAACATGTCGTTCAATCCTGACAAATCTCACACTCTTACTATGTCTCTCCGAAAAGACCGACTGGAAAACCCTCCCATCTACTTTCTCAACAATCCTCTCCAAGAAGTTCTGCCGCTCAAGCTTTTGGGTCTCACTATCTGCCATGATCTTGATTGGGAAAACCACATTGCCAAGCTGGCCTCCAAAGCCAGTCGCCGACTGGGCATCCTCCATCGTGCGAAGTCCTTCCTTGGCACACCTGAGCTCCTCACCACATACATGGCTTTCATCCGCAGCTCAATGGAATGCTGTTCCCCCCTCTGGGCCGGTGCTCCTGCCTCACACCTAGCTCGGCTTTACGCTGTTGAAGCTAAAGCTTTCAGAATCATTGGAATCTCCTGCGATGAAGCTAACTCCGAGGGCCTTTCACTCACTCACCGCAGGCAGGTTGGTGGTCTTTCTGTCTTCTACCGACTCCTCTCCGGCCTTGCTCCCCCAGGTCTCTCTGTGCTCTGTCCCCCAAATATTCTGACAGGTCGCACAAGATCTGCCAGCAACCCTCTCATGGTTAAACTGTCAAAATCTCGGCTCTCTGCTCACCTTCACTCTTTCATTCCCCTTTTTTCCCGCCTCTTGAACAAACTCCCCCACTCCCTACAATCCCACTCCTCCCTCCAGGTCTTTAAAACAGCTGTTCACCACCATCTCTTATCTTCTCCCATCCAAAACCTTGATCTTTTCTACCCTCGCTAATTCACCCCAGATACACTTTTTCGAAATTCCAACTTCTTTCCTGGAAGTCCTTGCAGTGTCCATATGTTTTATACCTCTCCCACCTCCCCCCAAGCCCTCTCCCTCCCACAGTTCTCTCGATGTCCCTGCTCTCAAATGTTGTGTTTGTGTCCTTCCCCCTCTCTCCCCATCTTGTCTACTGCTCCCCTTATTTTGTGTTTTATGTGTCGGTTTGTATCGGTTTGACTTTTTGTGTGATTAATGTTAGCTCTTTCACGAGCCTCGATCTTGTATCCAATTACAAAACAAAAAAGAAAAATCCTGAAGGAGTGAAGGTGATGGCTACTTTTCCATGTCTTTGAAGTTGATGGTTTTCGATCTTTTGTCTGGTTTTCAGAAGCACACCGATTTTGTGCTTTCAATGAGGTAGTTCTTTATAAATGTTGTTGCTTTTTTTTGTCCTACCTCAATTTGATTTATAAGGGAGCGTTTCACTTGTTCGGATGCAACTAGACCTCTAGATAGGGTGCCCGGTTCAGCTGGAATGTCACCAACTTGGAAAGGGTTCTGCCACTGTCCAGAAACGAATTCCTCAATTGTAGACACATATACCGGTACATCCTTTTCCATTCTTGATTTACCCTGCTCCTCATGTTTTTCACTGTTATAGCGGCAGCTTCATGGAAGATTTAGAAAGCAGCAGCACATTCAGTCATATTTCTGTCACTAGCCATCTTTATAGTGCACATTTTCAGCATGTGATCTTCTGTTTGTTGATCTTCTAACCACAACGCAACCATCTTTGAGGCACTTATAAGCCTGTGGATTCTCTTCTTCCAGCATCCTCATTTCAGAAACATACACTGGAGTAAACTTGGAATAATTGGTTTGTCATGCAGCTGCTCTAAGCCGTGGTATTGCTTGACAAACCGCATTCAAGTAAAGCTCAAAGTCTGCATCCCTTTCAGATCTCAAGAGTCTCAGAAGAATTCCAGCTGCGTCCATGAAATTATCACAGTTGGAAATGTTGCAGACTGGTGCCTCCCAATTTGTCAAAATTCTTGCGTAGCACCATGGAGAGCAGAACAGGTGGTCTGACATATCCTCTGAAAGGTGGTCTCACTTCTGAAAGAAAAGCTGAGAAAGCATCCAATTCATCTCTTGACATGAAGTATCCAGAAGGCCACGGAGAGCCAGTTCCAAATAGTTATTTACTCCGTTTATTAATTTTTTACCATTTTTATTGATAAAAGTTTTCACAAATGAGTGTATATTGTTAAGTAGGTCTGACTCTTTAAAATATTGAATAACTTTTTCACCATGCTGTTATCATTTATATTGTGATGTAAACAGAAAATCTGTAACAAACACGCTAGGCATGCATCATATTATATAATACTAGCAACCGTACCTGCCCTATGGGCGGGGCTTCAATTAGGAAGCCCAAATGAAAAGGCAAAATATAAAAAATTGAAGGTTTTTTTTATTTTAAATGATTTATATAAACATCCGTTGAATCATATCACACGCAAATCATCAAAATCGAAACAGTATTTGTAGAATTTCAATAAAAGCCACATCACTGTTTATATCGGTAAATATTATTCCATCGTGTTTCAAATCATGATCGATACACTATGACCGTGATGATCGTGATCGTGAATCGTGATCGATAATCGTGTTCACAATCGCTATGTCGTATGTACTCCCGATACGTGTACCAAATTCCCGATACATGTAACTGTACCAAATCAACAGTTAAAAGGATTTTGAGCCGATAGTTGTTACGGCCTTGGCAAGATCGATGGAGACAGCGATCTGTTAGCGTATTCACCGCCCAAATAGCTATGTGGAATTCTCACATGTAAAGATGAAACGTTACGGCTGTTACGGCCTTGGCAAGATCGATGGAGACAGCGTTTATTATACTTTTAATGAAGGACACTGTCTCAAGCCCCAGTCCCCATCACGGATGGGGCTCAGCGGTTTACCTGAGCCTGACGGCGAAGGGCAAGGTACACGCTGGCCCGTCCAGTGTAGCGCGCGTGCGGCCCCGGACATCGAAGGGCATTAAACGTTCATTAAACATTAAACGTTCATTAAAGGATTACGAAACGAAAAAACATTATGAAATTACGTTCACACCGTCACGTCAAACACTACCGTGAACACATACATCGTCACAACATCGTCACAATGAGGACATCGTCACAATGGACGTTATGCGAACGTGAATGTTATGCGGGAGTCCAAACCTGAGAATACTGGAGACCAAAGCTGAAATTGGAAAAACTAAATAGCCAATTTTACTCCTGGAGATCCCAGGATTACCCACACAAAATATCGTTTCAATCGGTTGAGCCGTTTTTGCGGTACCTTCGAACAGACGGACAGACATTTGGTGAATTATAGTAATATAATTATTTAATACTGCCCGATTGGTAATGACGTGGAAGAGCTCATTTTTTAAACATTCATAATATTACCATAAACGAAATTCTTAATGGGTGGAAATTATAAAAGTCAAACACAATAAAAATATTTATCAAGTGAAATGATTGAAAAAGTGTTTTGGGAAGGTTGTGACGTTCAGAGGAAATATTTCGGAAGACATCTGTGACAAAAATATTAAATATTCACATCGTCAGGGTCAGTTATTGATGATGTGAAAAATAATTGTTTTTCTCGTTAAGAAATGTGCGCGTGTATTTTCAATAAAAGTAAATAACTATTTGTACCTTGTAGTGCAAGAGCTGTTTCCTGTAAAGGCCTTAGAAATAGGTGTTTGCTCAACCCACAACACATATTTTGCAATCAATCAGTCCTGCTCTTCTCAAGAAATCTTCATCAGATTGAACCTACATATGTCTTTTTGCATAGAAAGGTTTATCATTTCGTTTTGTTTTAGTCAAATGTATTCAGATTATTTTCTCAGAAACTGACGTCCTATATTTATCAGAATTAATTTTGTTTTTCTTTTCTGATGACACCTGTAACTAACCAGTTCACAAGGCAGGTTTATCCAGATATGACTAAGTGGTAGTAAATGTGTTATGCCTGCTCTGTTCAAATGAATCAGCATTATATTACTCTGTTGCAGATATGATTAAGCGATATGACTAGTCGAGACTCGGAGGATGAAGGCAGCGACACTTGCTGTGTCCTGCCTGTTCCGCCACTGACAAAGTGAAGGAAAATAACAAATTACGGAAAATGTGTTCATTGTCAAGAAGATATGGAGGAGGTTCTTCGAAAGGCAAAAACATCTTCCATAGAGACGAATTTCTGTATTTCACCATTGGCAGGATGAGCATTTTCTAATTATGAGCATTTTCTGCCAGATCTGCACTGAAATTTACAGATGTATACTGCCACTCAAATTGCTCCAAGACGTGCACTCACATGCACAATCTGGATCTCATTTAGAAGAGACGTGGGCCATCTCATTCTCCTTCGAAAGCATCAAGATCTGAGGACAGTAATATGAAGACAAATATGTGAGTGCTTTTGATGAACTGCTTAATGATCTTAAACCTGAATTAGAAGCTGGAAAGGCCTATGATATGGGCGGCCTTCACAACAAATACAAGTCTCTTATTGAGGTATACGTAAGGTATCAAACCACATTGGCAGCCAAGTACACAATGCAGCACTTGAAGCTCAGAATGATTAGGCATTTTGACAAAGAGGTAGTATTCCAACAGCCCCACATGAAAACAATCAGAACTTTATTTTAATACTAGGCCGAGGCTCGGATAAGAGCTAACACATAGAACATATAATTTAGGGAGTGGGAGACAAGAGGGAGGGGGGGGGGGGGGTGGGAAGAGAGGGAAGCACAACAACAGCAGAGAAAAGGGACATCGGGAGATCTGTGGAAGGGAGAGGGCTGGTGCAGGGTACACTGGATAAACAAGATGGACACGACAGGGACTGACAGGAAAGAAAACGGAATTTTGAAGTAGGTGGATATGGGATGGATTAACAGGGGTAGAAAAGATCAAGGTTTTAGACAGGGGAAGATAAGAGATGGTGGTGGACAGCTGTTTTGAAGACCTGGTGGGAGGAGTGGGATTGAAGAGAGTGAAGTGTGGGAGTATTCTCCAGAGGCGGGAAAAAGAGAAATGAAAGAGTGATGGTCAGCAGATAGTCTTCATTTTGGCAGTTTCACCAGAAGAGGGTTCTCGTGCATCCTGAAGGAATATTTGGGGGGCAGAGCACAGACAGAGCAGGGGGAGCAAGGCCGGAGAGGTGTCGGTAAAAGACAGAAAGACCACCAACCTGCCTGAGGTGAGTGAGTGAAAGGCCCTCGGAGTTAGCTTCATCGCGGGAGATTCCAATGATTCTAAAAACTTTGGTTTCTACACCGTGAGGCCAAGCTAGGTGTGAGGCATGTGCAACAGCCCAGAGGGGATCGCAGTACTCCACCAAGCTGCGGATGAAAGCTTTGTATGTGGTGAGGAGCTCAGTAGTGTCAAGAAAGGACTTCACACAATGGAGGATGCCAAGATGGCGACTGGCTTTGGAGGCCAGCTTGGAAATGTGGTTTTCCCAGGAAAGATCATGGCAGGTAGTGAGACCCAAAAGCTTGAGTGACGGAACTTCTTCGAGAGGATTGTTGATAAAGTAGATGGTAGGGTTTTCCAGTCGGTTTTTTTTCCGAGAGACATAGTGAGAGTGTGAGATGTATCAGGATTGAAAGACATGTTCCAAGTGTTTAACCAGCTTATAATTTTATCCAGGTCTGCAGAGAGTGAAGAGGCTGCTACATGCTGATCTTGAGGGATGAGAGATGGAGCGGCAGAGAGTGGAGTCATCAGCAAACATATAGAGAGGATTTTCCATAGATTCAGAGAAATCATTGATGAAGATTGAACTGCCTTGGGGAAGATTGAACTGCCCAGAACACTGCCTTGGGGAACTCCAGCCTGTACAGGAAGAGGAGATGAGAGAATTCTATTTAGAGCTACACGTTGACTACGACAGGAGAGGAAATCCGCAAGCCATGAGGAGATTTCCACGGATACCAGAAGAGGAGCGTTTGGTGAGCAGGGCGGGGTGCCAGACTGTATCGAAGGCACGAGATATGTCCAGGGAGACGGCTCTGATTTCCTGTTTGGTGTTGAGGACCCTCCATCCATTGTTGAGACTGCAGAAACAGCATGTCCAGAGTAGAATGACCTGGTCTGAATCCAAATTGATGAGCCATTGGAGAAGAGGAAGGATTTAATGTCAGAAGCAATGATGGATTCCATGCCCTTGCTGATGATTGGGAGCACCCTGATTGGTCTTTAGTTGCAAGGATCTATTTTTTCACCTTTTTTGTGTAAAGCAGTAATGTTCTCTGATTTCCAAGCAGATGGCAGATGTCCTTGAGTAAAAGATAGGGTGAATAGAACAGAGAAGATGGTGTGATAGAGCGACCGAGCAGGATTTTAGGACCCGTGGGCTGATGCCGCCTGGTCCAGTTGCAGAATCAGAGTTGAGGTTTGACAGAAACTTTTCCACCTTGCCAGGAGAGAAGGACACGGGGTCCAGGAGCAGCTGGGTTCGACTGGGTAAGGTGGGTCCATAGAGCGGTGGGTTTGGGACACACAATTTTGAGGCAAACACAGAGTTGAGGCATTCAGCCTTTTCACGTGCAGTGTCAGCTGTATAGCCGTTTGAGGTAACGGAGGAGATGGAAGGGGAACAAACACCAGAAACAGATTTGACCAGACACCACCAGGATATGGAGGAGGGAGACAGGTTTGAGAGATCAGTCTTGAGATTAGCGAGCTATTGTTTCCTGGTTCTCTTGAGGGTAGACACACACTTGGTCCGAGCTTTGTGGAAGGAACTGAGATCGCTTCCAGGAGGCGAAGGCAAGTTGTTTCAGGGTAACTGCCTCACCACAAGATTCAGTGTACCATGGATGGGAGGAATGGGAAGACAAGTGAAGATGAGATGGGATAAATCTGGTCTATAGCAGTTCCATTTCTCTGCAGGATGTTCTGAATGCATCTTTTAAACAAGCATCGAACTCGTCTGAACCCAGTGCATCTACATGTGATGACAGATTGCGACCAGACAGAATGCATCAGGCTTTTGTACCACATTGCGATGCTGATCAGAAGTGATATTGCTCAGTGCAATGGAATCTCTATAAAACCGATAAGTACCACAGATTTGAATCTTGCCTCAGCAAAAACTATTATTCCAGACATTTTATTATTCATTAGATATTATACAAATATTATTCCAGACAAACCATATTGGTTCCTGCGTAGGATTATTTCCACCGATGAGAGTGATGAAGCTTGGGACCTTCCTTTGTAATGCAGGAATCAGTCGGACAAGAGACGGATCCTCATGGTTGCGCAATATCTTTTGCATTGCTCGTCACATGCAAGACTCAAGACCCACAAGAACA
Organism: Myxine glutinosa; assembly: GCF_964187855.1. NCBI lineage: Eukaryota > Metazoa > Chordata > Myxini > Myxiniformes > Myxinidae > Myxine > Myxine glutinosa. The sequence continues at coordinate 53,598,794 of NC_136262.1, forward strand.
CAAGTCTTGCCAGGGCAGTACGCCACCTAACCCGATCAAAAGAACTGATCACTTTACTAAATAGAATGGTTGACTGTTCCTCTTTGGATGAGATAGAGGCCATTGATACTGGGCTAGCAAAGGAGATTCTGGTGAAGTCGGAAGAACAGGGGGTTGTAATTCCATCTATCATCTCTCCTGGTGGCTTCATTCAGATGGCTTGTGACGATAACGATATAAATGAGGAGACTTTAGATGGGAAACACATGACACATGCCACTACTGTTGTGTTGTACCAATGAGGACTATTTGGTCTCATACCAGAGCTCACACCATTAGCTGACCATTCTCAGAGATCACTCAGTAGTGCAATGATGATGTAAGCTGTGCACAAGTTCAGCGCCCATGGCAAAAGACCCAAAATTACAAATTTTATTGGCAAGGCATGTAAAGACTGGTTACAATGTTTAGAGCACTTAGAATCATCAGGCAATCTGATGGGCCTGGCATGGGCTCTTTTCAGGCTTTGTCCAACTAACTTATTCGACGTTAACAATCAGATATGTAATACTCAGTGTTATACAGTTAAAGTAAGTGCAACAATAGAACTGAAGGCTGAAGCAAAATCCCTCTACCACCCCACCCAACCCCATAAGATGATAAAAACCCCAGAATAACCTGATGAATTTATGAACGATACCAGCATGATGTTGCATTGTGTTCTCGTCCTCCATTTGCACTTCAGTTATGTTGGATTGCCAGCAAAATAGCAAAAAAAATTGTATTAAATAACACCAGTATGACATCATCGTCCGCATTTCAGACACTTTTTGAGAGCCAACCCCCACCACAGACATTGGCCTGCAGAAAAAAAGTTATACCACAATCTGGATGGCAGTAACTCCCATCCTAGAAATGTTCCAGAAGGGTTACCTAACAAAATATTCCACCAAACCTCATGTGGTGTGGGTTGAGCAAGGCCTTCTTTCACAGGCCTTGCTCCTGGACTATTAGAAAGCATTTTACGACTATATATAAATGGGTATTCATAGTCATCCTCAGAAGAGGTTATACTTTTCGGTAATTTCGGGTTACCATGGAAATACCTAAAAAACTAGAAGGTATTCTTAGAATACTTACCCCGAGAAGTCAACTTGGTGCGAGCCAACTTTTCTGTTATTCTTCTTTGATCCAATATGGCTGCCAGACCACGTGACCGATGGCATCATAAATTTACATTCTCCAATATAATTATTGCATAGATCACATGCAATAAATTTCAAACTGTTCGGACTAAACGCTGTACATGTCGAATTATGACGTCATAATTAAGGCATCAATGACGTCATCGTTAACAACAGGATTGTGCACAATGCAACATCATGCTGGTATCGATCATAAATTCATTCTCCATGCGGAGTTCTTTACAATGAGCTACGTTTCAATTTTTCCATGGAGCGGTTTTGGAGATATAGAGGCGCAAAGTTTTTCGGTTTTTCAAAGATGGCACTTGTACCACGTGACCTATGTCGTCGTAATTATCACTAAAATGATAAAGGAGTACGCGCTCCTGTGGTGAAAATTGTGTCCATCAGACCAACAATTCCAGAGTAAAACAAGTACAAAAAGTTTTAATTAAAACAAAAGCCGCGTCGATGTTACACAATGCCTAGATGCAGCTGTGCCTATAACGTCGATGTTATAGGCACAGGACATTCCTATTGATTCGATTACTTGATGTTATTTTTGTGCAAAGTGAAAATATATCTCGGCAATTTCCCGTGTGTGGCGACAAATTTTTAATATATCTCGGCATTTTCCCATCTGTTATTTCAGGCGGTGTATGACTGACCATGCCGCGATTAAAAAAAAATATATCTCGGCAATTTCCCGTGTGTGGCGACACGTGAACGAAGCTATGCTCCTCTCTCCACATTATTGTGACGACGTATAAATTAAATATTTCATCGTGACGATTGTCATCAAATGGACGAATTTTTAATATATCTCGGCATTTTCCCGTCTGTTATTTCGGGCGGTGTATGACTGACCATGCCGCGATTTAAAAAAAATATATCTCAATGGACTTGAAGTTACAGGCCTTTGAGAATTCATTTCGTTCTATAAAGGGCAACTTTCATCGGATTTTCTTCCCGTTTTTTTTCAACCGAGTCTAAAACTATGTTAGCGACTGTGAAAAATGAAATGATATATCGAATTTGATTTGAAATAAAACTGTGTGAGAGAGAGGAAGACACCACGGGCCTACAAAACAGGCCTCAAAGCTATGTGAGTTAATAAAATGGTGGATATTTGTTTATATGAAGGCTCTCCCAGAATGGGTGGAGCTATGGTTCCCAGAATGGGTGGAGCTTTGAGGTTTTGTCTTCTCTGCAAGAACAACAAGAAGAAGAAGAAGAGCAAGAAGAAGAAGAACAACAACAACAGCAGAGGGCACTCTATGAGCAGCGTCTGCGACGCGGCTAAAAATTATACTGAAAGGATCAAGTGTTGTACTTGTCGAATTATGATGTCATTGTGAAGGTACCAGTGACATCATCATTAACATATCTTATTCCCTCTGGGGAGTACTTGACAATGAACTATGTTTCATTTTTTTCCCATTGAGCGGTTTTGGAGATATAGAGGTGCAACGTCTTTTCCAAGATGACGTCCACACCACATGACCTGTGACGTCATAATTATCACTAAAAATGACACCAGAGGAGGCGCTCCTATGGTGCATAATTCCGTGTCAATCGGATAAACGGTTGCAGAAAAAATGGATTTTAAAAATGCAGACACGCACGTAAGACATACGTACGGACCCAGGCAATTGCTTAACCATGCTTTTCCCTTCGCAAGCGCAGGGTAAAAAATATTTTCCAGGGGGTTGACATCTACAACATCACGTTTTTAAATCAGCAGATATCAGGACCCACAATGCTTTGTTTTACAATTGCTGCATGTGCAGTACTGTCATCCCATATAAAATGGCGCTCATTCCTGAAGCTACACTTGCCGTTTTAATATTGATTTTAAAGATTTGTGACAATGGAGTTAAGTCAAAGTCGGCAACATTGTTGACAGCTTCAAAGATTGAAAAGATTTAGAGCGCTGTTTGAGGCCTGGCGAGAAATGAAACTGAAATCACGAATTCTCTTTCGCTGCACAATGGAAGAATTCTCAGTATTGCCTACGCATATAATGGCATGGAAAAAGACATTCCAGTAAGGAATACTTTTGACCACACACTATTACATAAACCTTTACTAGAATGTTTACGACACAATTAAATAAACCTTGCTCATTTCACACTACATACAGTGCATTCAGAAAGTATTCAGACCCCTTCACTTTTTTCACATTTTGTTATGTTGCAGCCTTATGCTGAAATCGTTTAAATTCATTTTTTTCCCCATCAATCTACACTCAATACCCCATAATGACAAAGAGAAAACAGGATTTTAGAAAGTTTTGCAAATTTATTAAAAAGAAAAAACTGAAATATCACATTGATTTAAGTATTCAGACTCTTAACTCAGTACTTAGTTGAAGCACCTTTGACAGTGTTTACAGCCTCGAGTCTTCTTGGGTATGACGCGACAAGTTTTGCACAGCTGGATTTGGGGATTTTCTGCCATTCTTCTCTGCAGATCCTCTCCAGCTCTGTCAGGTTGGATTCAGACCATTGGTGAATTGAGGTCAAACAGTCCAATCTTGGTTTCATCAGACCACAGAATCTTGTTTCTCACAGTCTGAGAGTCCTTTAGGTGCTTTTTTGCAAACTCCAAGCGGGCTTGCATGTGCCTTTCACTGAGGAGAGGCTTCCGTCTGGCCACTCTGTCATAAAGTCCAGATCGGTGGAGTGTTGCAGTGATGGTTGTCCTTCTGGAAGTTTCTGCCATCTCCACACAGGATCTCTGGAGCTCAGCCAGATTGACCATCGGGTTCGTGGTCACCTCTCTTACCAAGGCCCTTCTCCCCCGATTGCTCAGCTTGGCCGGGTAGCCAGCTCTAGGAAGAGTCCTGGTTGTGCCAAACTTCTTCCATTTAAGAATTATGGAGGCCACTGTGCTCCTGGGGACCTTCAATGCAGCAGAAATTTTTTTGTCAGCTTCCCCAGATCTGTGCCTCGACACAATCCTGTCTCTGAGCTCTGCAGGCAGTTCCTTCAACCTTATTCATGGCTTGGTTTTTGCTCTGATATGCATTGTCAACTGTGAGACCTTATATAGACAGGTGTGTGCCTTTCCAAATCATGTCCAATCAATTGAATTTACCACAGGTGGACTCCAATCAAGGTGTAGAAACATCGCAAAGATGATCAAGAGAAATGGGGGGCACCTGATCTAAATTTCAAGTGTCATAGCAAAGGGTATGAATACTTCTGTCAATGTGATATTTCAGTTTTTCTTTTTAATAAATTTGCAAAACTTTCTAAAATCTTGTTTTCTCTTTGTCATTATGGGGTATTGAGTGTCGATTGATGAGGGAAAAAATGAATTTAAACGATTTCAGCATAAGGCTGCAACATAGCAAAATGTGAAAAAACTGAAGGGGTCTGAATACTTTTTGAATGCACTGTATAATACCCCGGGGGCACATAACACTTTGAGACAGCACTTTGACATTTTTACATGACACTGATTTGAGATAAAACTTTGCGGACACCACTTTGACACTTTGATATAACACTGGTTTGAGATAAAACTTTGAGCCAACACTTTGACACTTTGAGATAACACTGAATGAATGAATGAATGATCGTTTTAAGGCCATTTTTCCCTGCTAGAGCGGGGGTTAGCCTTGCGGGCCCCATGACAATCATGGTTCCCTGTTTGAGGCAATGTTTTTATGGCCGGATGCCCTTTCTGGCGCCAACCCTGAGTCGCCTCTTACGATGCGCAGGGATACGGTGCACCTGTGCTAAACCGGGGTACACACCGGCAAGTTGGTACTCAATTTGCCGACCTCGGTAGGATGACAGGCTGAGTCAACCCCCCTGGTGTTAATTCAGCGATCGACCGGGATTCGAACCCAGGATCCGAGGATCCCAAGCCGGCACCCTAACCGCTAAGCCAACACCAGGCTGGACGACATAGTACAAATAACATGAAAAATATTTGAACCTCACATGCACGTAAACATTCCCAATTGCAAAGGTCTAGGACAGCGGTCCGTAACCTGGGGGTCGTTTGGGGTTTTCCGGGGGTCATAAATAACATATCAATTTGTTGAGCCCATTTTTAGGAACCTAACAAAGGTACATACCACACACAGTATTTTGTTCGCGTATGCGCCTACGTCACGACCCCCAGGTTAAGAACCGCTGGTCTCGGAGGTATATTATGCCGTAAAATGAAAAGCACAACAGTTGGATTCATAAACAATTTGCATGGCCACAGGTCGGTAGGACACAGACAGCTGGCGCGACAGCAAGACCTTGTTGACATCTGAGATGAGATGGCCCTCAGAAGGCCGGTACGCCTTTTGGCTGTTGGCACGAAGACGGCTCTGTATCGTGAAAAGCGATACCTCGAGATTTTCCTTCTCTGTAAATTTAGGTGGCTTTTCATACTGGTGTGAGATAAAACTTTGAGCCAACACTTTGACACTTTGAGATAACACTGGCTTGAGATAAAACTTTGAGACACCAATTTGACATATTTATATAACACTGATTTGAGATAAAACTTTGCGGACACCACTTTGACACTTTGATATAACACTGGTTTGAGATAAAACTTTGAGCCAACACTTTGACACTTTGAGATAACACTGGTTTGAGATAAAACTTTGAGCCAACACTTTGACACTTTGAGATAACACTGGCTTGAGATAAAACTTTGAGACACCAATTTGACATTTCTATATAAAACCGATTTGAGATAAAACTTTGCGGACACCACTTTGACACAACACTGGTTTGGGATAAAACTTTGAGACAACACTTCGACACTTTGATATAGCAATGGTTTGAGATAAAACTTTGAGACAACACTTTGACACTTTGATATAACACTGGTTTGAGCTAAATGTTTGAGACAACACTTTGACACTTTAAGATAGCACTGATCCCGAGCTGGGTAAAAATACTCCAGGGTTATCGATCCTAAAAAAAAAAAGAAGTCCTTTCCTATGGGCAGAAATGTGTAGAGTGAAAACTCCGAAGAAATTGCGGAGGTAGCGATGAGATATCTCCGAGATGTTGCAGTGTGAAGCCGAAATATCAGAAAATAATATTTACAACCAATGTAATTTTCTTTCGTCACAGACCCAATTAAACAACATAAAACTCTGATTATAATCATAGTGTAGCAGCATAGCAAACCTGTTGTGCATTTTGTGATACAAGCACCAAATTTGGCACAAATGTACATTAATATGTTGCGAACATTTTCAGATATTGGGCCACTTGAAATTCCGTAATTTTTTTTTTCAAATTTTTTCAAATTTCGTAATTTCAAATTTTTCGGGTGACACCGTCACAATTTCGGTCTTCGAGGCCGGCCGATATAGTGGGGCGGCTTAGCCCAAATATTCAAAAGAATTGTGCATTTTGTGATACAAGCACCAAATTTGGCACAAATGTACATTAATATGTTGCGAACATTGTGTGGTCAGCAATGAAGAAGAGAGTCTGAATTACATGTATGCAAAAGACCTTGTGAACCAGTGAAGCAAATACACGGGTAAGCATGAATTAAATCTAGGGCATGATATAATTTCCATGATGTTTACCTCTACACTCAATGGTGGAAGGAGGTAATGTTTTGATCCCAGCTTGTCTGTATGTCTGTTTGTCTGTTAGTCCACAAAATTCCAGACAAAGCTTGTAGTAGTGGTAGTTGTAGTGGTAGTGGTGATAACAGAAATTGTTATATAGAACTGAATTTATATTATTATTATATGCAGAAAATAACTTCATTTCTATATGCCCTGCAGTGGACAGGTTAATTGGTTTATGCACTGAAGGGGTCACCCTGGTGTGCACTGCTGTGTTCTGCCTCACTGAGTTGTTCAGGTATGATGTACTTAGCACAAGCTTCCGGTCGGCCCGGAGGTGGGGGTGCGGGGCCTGTCACGGAACGTCAAAACAAACGGCCTGCCGGGGCCGCCCAAAAGTCGGGCGTGAGGGGCGCGTCCACTAATGGAACGCCTCTCGCTTCCCAGATCGAGGGCCACGTGGTCAGGAGAACCTCGTCCCTTCCGGTCACACTTTGCCTATCGGCCGGCCTCGAAGACCGAAATTGTGACGGTGTCAGCCGAAAAATTTGAAATTACGAAATTTGAAAAAAATTGAAAAAAAAAATTACGGAATTTCAAGTGGCCCAATATCTGAAAATGTTCGCAACATATTAATGTACATTTGTGCCAAATTTGGTGCTTGTATCACAAAATGCACAATTCTTTTGAATATTTGGGCTAAGCCGCCCCACTATCAGTAGGAGAGCACAAATTAAATGGTTACAGAAAAATGAGCCCATTCTTTAAACTCATCAGAATCAAAATGTGCCAGACAATGCTCTTTGTAAACAAGAGGATAACATTGAGTTTAGTGGACAAAGTAATGAATAAAATTGTTCATTTCTTCTGATGTCTTCTTGCAATTAAGAGTTGCGCAGGAGCAGATTTAGCCATAAGACCTCATGCATTATGCAAGTCTTTAATAACTGCATAACGTAGGAGATATAACACTTTAAAAAAGATATAACACATATAACATTGAACCTTAACTTCAAGGACTTTACTTGGGAGAGCAGGTTGATGACTTTACCACAAGTTTTACTCGAGAATCCCATCCAAATCATTTCCAGGTAGTGTTGTTCGGTCGAGGGAGTTTCACTCGTGTTACGTTTCATGTGTTCCGTTGTTTTGATAATTTAGCTTTTCGATGTACAATATAGTTTGAGAAATTGGCAAGAATATGCATGAAATATCTGCAAAATATAAAAAGGAATGGCCGTGGTAATATTTTTCTGCTCGATTGAAAATTGCGCATATGATTATTGTGATTTCAAAAAGATGTAATGCTGTTGGAAATTTTTCGCTGAGGAGTATGTGGAGTGCGTTACAGAGTCAGAGCTGCATCAAACACACATTCGGCCTCAACACCCAGTTAAACATTGCAAAGTTCAAGTATAACTTTGAATGTTAAAAAAAATTGAATTGCTAAAAAAAAAATCTGGAAAATGTTAGAACTGAAATTCCACACAAATGACTTGCTCAGATTTTCTTTTTAATCCAACATTTTGGGGAAATACAAGACTTTCAAGGAAGTCTGCCTGATACATCTGGCTATCGCGTAAATTTAGCTGGCACAAGCTTTGTGTATTTTCACATTGTGAAGACGTCTTTTGTCGAAATTTTGTCATTTGTATCGAAACTTTTGTATCGTTTTTTTTCGAAACTTTTGTCTTTTATATCGAAAAGTTGGTAACCATTACTTTGTTGGGAATGATACACAGCGTCATCTTTCCAATTGCAGAAGTCCATTAAATATATCACCAAACCTGCCATGCTCACAGGAGGCACTCCTGCAAGGTTCAAAGTCCACTCCCAGGCAGCAATGATTGAGGGTTTGGGTAGCACGAGCACGTCCACAGTTTGGGCCTTGTACCAGCCCATGTCATCGGGAGTCTGCAGTATAGGCAGCTGAAAGATCTCAGCTCTGTCGGTGAGCTGACAAAGTTCTCCAACTCTTCCGTTTTGTTGAGGCACACTCTCTCTGTACCTTTCCAAGTATTTTTGGCTTATTTTCAAAGTTTTGTGAGCCATTTTAGATAACAATCCTTATCTCGCACGCATGATATACGTTAGCATGATGGCCGTTAGCATGATCTCGCACTCAGATGGCCACTGTTGCTAGGGGGTTTTGCTCATGCGCACAGAGCATTCTGGGGGCAGATTACGTCATTTTCAAAGTACCGTATTAAAGCTGAACTGAGAAATCTGTGAACGCTTCATTTTCCCCAAAGTTTTGTGATTCAGAATGATTAAATCAAAAGCAAATTTTCATTCTTGATAAATGCAATAAATGGCCTTGTATCGCATGCCCTCAGACTTAACACTGGAGTCTAAATGTAATGCTGTAATCTGGCTTGGTGAATTCTCCTAAATTCTGGAAGTGGTTCGGGTGTTCATCTTGCATACAGCCAATTGTAGGATATAATGTCACCTGATTACCTTGGATGCAAAGTCAAAAAAATGTTCATTTTCCTGGAAGTAATGTCGTTGTTTCATATGCAGCCTGTGGCTGCTGGTTGCATCATTCCTGTAAGGGCAGCTGTCCCGCTGATGCCGTGCCTCCGTTACCAGTAAGCTGGTAATCATTTTGCCAACCTCGGAAGGATGACAGACTGAGTCAACCCACCTGGTGTTATTTAAACAGCATGACAGGGGCCGAAGCTCAAGACCCTAAGATCTCAAGCCAGGTACCTTAACCATTAAGCCAACACCAGGCTTCTGGAAGTAATAATTGACGCCATTTCGAACATACATATATGACAAGTGTTCTTCATTGAATGGGGAAAAAAGATTTTTGGATGTCAAACATTTTATTTGGCACACATGATGTTATGACACCCCTGTCGAATGCCTAGCGATACTGCTACTAAATACTCCACCATGGTCACTATATTACACCAGCACAAAGGGAAAAGTGCAAATGATCTGTGACTAATGAAGCATCATGGGAAAAGAGCAGTCAAAAGAAAGGACTTCATAGGAAGGTCTCCAAAAGGTGATTGATATCAAGGAGCAAAGTTTCAAAAAAAAACTTGTGCTAAAACCTAGATCTTATTGAAATGTAGTTTGGGATTTCTCGATATTCTAAATCGAGTCATGGCTTCAGCCGAAGGCTGCAGCGCACACACGAGAAGAGCTGCTTAAAAAGTCTCATTTATAATCCTACGATGTCGAGTGTAATGTCCATGTCTGGCCTTGATATGAGCCTCCCATGATTAACCAAATGCATTGGTACTTCATGCACAGTGAGTCATGTGGGAGTGGGAGAAGGTACCACATGACGACAAATTCCAATTGAGATGCATCTGAACACCTGCCATTTGGTGGTGGTGGTGGTGGACCATTTGAGTTTTCCCACATTTTTGTTGAAATGCCTGACATAAATTGTGTTGCTGTTATCCATGAAACTTTCCCCTCGAGTGGATGGAAAGATGTAGAATATCCGTAGCTTGTTTGCCTGTGGAAATTAAGCAAATGGCAGCATTATTTATTATTTCTGCCTAGCGAGACGCGGTGGGGGTGCAGCATGGAAAACATCTCACACTTCACTCATCTCTTCGATGTGCCGTGTCCCACGCCCACTGGTGTTATGGATAGTTGGGCGGTTTGTAACGCATCACATAAAGCATCTTTATGACATACTAGCGGCCTTTAGCTAAACAGTTGGTGTTCCATGGTGAAGTAAAAACAGAATCCATCACAACAAGGCATAACCACCAGGGAGTGTAATCATGTTTAGTTCAATTAAGATGCATGCTGCTTCTTATAAGAGGTTACTGCCACAGCAACTAGTCTATCTTGATGATGGACCGGTTAACCTGGTTAGCGGCCATGCCGTGTTTTTACGAGACATATTCCTGGGAGTATGACTTTTTGATCATAAAGCAGACAAACTACAGGTTTACAAGCTTCTGTTCCAAATCGATTGTGTTACTATGGGTGATGGCAATAATTGCAACAATGACTGATGCAGTGGAATCCCAATCTCTAAGTACCGTACGTATCATAGGCCTCTCTCACTAAGAATAAGAAGCACAGGATCTAGAGGCTTTTATATTTTGTACCTCCTCTCCTTTGGTCTTTCTCTTCAACCCTGTACCTTTACCCGGCACTCCAGGATGTATGCGTTTCTTTTTTTCAGTAACCCTCTCCTTATTAAACCTCCAAAATCTCGACTTAATGGTCGTCTCTGCTCCTTGGTTTCTCTTTTCTCCTTCGTGTGCAACTACCTTCATGAGTCAGTGCAATCCGACTCTTTCCTCCAGGGATTTAAGATGTCAGTACACGACCATCTCGTGCCATCTTAAATCCCCATATTTCTGCCCTCATTAACCCTCCCCACACCCACACATTTTACCTGCAATGCAGATCTCTCTCTCTCTCTTTCCCTCTCTCTCGGCCTGATTGTTAGTCAGGTTCACTAGGTTAACAAATATAATTTCGTTCAAATTTTTGGGAGATTAGCAAACCTGTACATTTTTGGAATCATCAGAGCATGGAGAATCTGAAAATCAATGTTGGCATTTGCACAGACACCTGCATGGCCGCCATTTTGGATTTTCAAAATGGCCGCCATAAAATACATATTTTGCGCTATCTCAGCTTTTAGTGAACCTAGAAACTTCATTAAATATGCTAATCCTATGTTTTCTGGGTCAAGGAATCCAATAAAGGCCTCAAAATAGTGCTCAGGATTATAGAAAAGCAACAAACAAAGGTAACTGAAAACATTGTCTTTATATTTGTGATATAACTGTATTACATAATACATGATATTTCAAGTCCTTTGAGGTTATAGGTATGGGTTTATAAAGCAAGAAAGCAGCCTTGTTAGTATCAGATTGAACTATAAGTCCTATACACAGGATCTACTAGGTCTACACCGTTCAGGAATATGCTTTTACAGACCTTCATCACTGTCCTGAGTGTCATTTTCGCAAAGGTGTCTACGCAAATGTAAACATTAATTTTTGGATTCCTCATGCTCTGAATATTCCAAAAATGTATAGTTTTGCTAATCTCCAAAATTTTTGAACGAAAAAACATAGTGAACCTGACTATGTGTGACTTCAAAGACAACTAAGATTACGGAACTGCTGTTAATAGAGGTTATGATACTGAAGGGTTGAAACTTCAATGATGGATCGTTTCCAGCTGATGATTAATGTGGCCATTGATTTGGGCAGTTAGTAAACTGAAAATTTGTTTTTAGATCTCTCTTCTCTTTGTCCATTTGTTTGTCCACCTACTTGTTTGAGTCCAGTTGTTTATCCCCACCACGCCATTGCTAGTATAAAATATTTTCTTCCTCCATCGCCTTTCCCCTTCTCCCTCGAGCCTAGATTTTGTAGTAAATAAATAAAGGCAGGAATAAATGAATACCAACCACATTCATGATCTCTGCTTTCCACATGCAAGAACCAGCAGACAGAGAAGCCAGCTTAATGTCCTCTCCAAAATAATGATATTGTAACGGGGTTTTGGCGTCAGCGACCCTGGGTCTTTTACAGTCCCAGCACAAATTGTCAGGAGATGGGTTGTGTGTAAGGACAGGACCCCTGGCTAAAGCCTAAAAGCTTGCACAATTTCGCTAGAAAAGAGGATGAGGGATGGGGGTGGTGGGAGGGGAAGAGAGGCAAAAAAACATTGGTAACTGGCAATGTGCCCCTTTTATGTTATAAGGCCAGTTTCCTATGTGCAGGAGCCCTGTCGCATGACACAAGTTCAGTGGCAACAATGGCTTCCTTCTGCAAGTATTAATGAAGTAATGATTCACAAGGAATGTGCATAACACTTTGCTAAATGACCTATCCCTTAACGCACACAGAGGCCACAGAACTCAGACAAAGGCCTACACGTTGACACATTTAGACATATATAACTAATGGAGGGGAGGCATTGAAAATAACAAATAAAAGGCAGCAGGCAAAATAAGGTAAATGAAAAAGAGAAGTAAAGGATTTTGGTTCAGGTCGGGTTGGCTTGCAGTTTCATGGTTTCCTCTTGGCTGTAAGGCAGGGGGCTGGCAATTCCATATCCCCCAGCGCACCCCCAGTGCCAGACACCTCAGGGAGCATCACCAACTCTCAATTGTCTGATCTCTCAATTGCCAAGTTCCTTCACATGGTGGGGGTGGGGGGGAGAGAGACAGAGAGACAGACAGACAGAGAGAGAGAGAGACTGACTTTTATGTCCTTTTATTACAAAAGTATAGTATTAAAAAAAAAAATGATGATTCAAAGAAAACAATCACAACAGTTCCACAAGCATTTACACGATAAATAAACAAATTATCAGCAAATGAACAAGCCAGTATTACGGAAGACAACTACATAGTAAGCAAAATGCATCTCTCACACACCACTGCTTCTCAAAGAGTTGTAACTCAGAACAACAACAAAATTTCAGCTTCACTCTTGAAGCACAGAGAGCTTTAAACAATTCCAAAACATCTGTACTATACGAATCATTCTGTATCTTTGATTTCCTGGTCTTATATATTGCCAACTTGGCTTGTGCAAGAAAGAAATGAATTAAAATTGTTGTTGGGGAATTGAACCGCCCACTCGGGCCAAAAATAAAGGCAGGAAAATCAAAAACAAAGGAAAACCGTGCAAGTAACATTTTAAAGAAAACAAATAAAGGAGTTAACCGGTCACAGCGTACATACGCATGGGGCAAGGTTTCAGTTTGTCCACAAAATGGACATTGCTCACTTATCACTTGCGAGAAGCGGTGAATTAGGAAATTTGTGGGTAGGATCCAATGCGCAATTCTCCATTGAAGATCCCCAACACGTTTCGGCACAGGCTGTTTATAGTACCACCCCCAAATAGGGTAAAGGGGAGGGGTATTCGGCAGGACTGCAGGCCATCTACAGGGTACAGGGGAGGACAACGAAGGAAAAAGGATTTTTAAGCATTGCACATACAGGGTCTTTCGGTTGCTCCCAGAAAAGGATAGAGAGCAGCCAAAACTAATCGGTTCCAAACTGAGAGAACTAGATAGACAAAGATTGGGGAAGGGTGGAGAAGATTCAGAGGTGGGTATGGGAGGGTTGCTTGCCCAGCCATTTGAGGCACAGTAGATGCGAAGCACCATTTTCAAAAAGCTATCAACTCTGCGACACGATCTAACGTCAACCGTCGAAGCCAGAGTGGTAGCACTGATCCACCTGTCGTTGGTGGCGTTTCTCAAGTGACACACTTTTGTTACTGAGGCATTTATAAACTTTTGAATGAAGGTGCTTTCGTTCACCCACTCACCAAATACAGAGTTATGAAATAATGGTTCGTTGAAGAACATGGATCGAACAAAAGTCGAGGGGGTCACGGAGACAGGTAAAGGCTTGCCACGCATTCAGTAGGCTTTGGTGAAAGGCAGGTAGCATCGATAGGTCTATCTTGGTCGAGTCCATCAGGAACAGCTCATGTGCAAGATCCAACTTCCCCGCTTGATGTAAGATGCAGCTGGTAAGCTGTTTCCAGGCCAAACATGGTTCAAACAAGAAGCGCCATGTTGTTCGTAGGCGGAAAGCCATGATGCGGCACTTGACATTGAACAGCCCTTGGCCAACCTCTGCAGTTGGTAAGTTTAGAATCTCTGGTCTCAGCCAATGCTTTCCGGACCAGAAGAAATGGGTGATGCATTTTTGTATGTCCTCCACCAGAGTTTTGGGTGGTTGCAGGGAAAGAACCTTGTACCATAACTTAGTGGTGACCAGACTGTTGATGACTAGTACCCTACCTCAGTAGCACAGTTGGCAGAGCAAGTTTTTCCATTTCAGTAACAGTACTTCAATGTGTGCCAACAAGCTTTCCCAGTTATGACTCACAAAATTCCCAGGACCAAGGAACACCCCTAGGAACTTAATCCCATCTCTTCTCCACAAAAGATTGTCAGGGAGAGGGGGAGGGAGAGGAAATAGGGGAGCAGGTAGAGGGTAGGTAGAGGGTTGAAGCCACAACGCTTCTGTTTTTGTCAAATTTATCTTGGCCGATGATGCCCTGCTGAAGAGGTCCAATGCACTCATCATCAAATCAACATCTTCTGACTGTCTGATGCAGACACAGATGTCATCTGCATAAGCAATGCTTTTTAAGGGGTGGGTTCCAAAAGTAACACCAGACAAGGGCTTCCGAAAGGTATTTAAGAGGGGCTCAAGGGCTAAAGCATACAAAATTCCAGACAGAGGGCAGTCCTGCCTTACACCTCTCCCAACACAAAAGGGGGGTACAAGTTCAATTAGTTCATTGTTTATCTTTAAGATAGCCAATATGTTTGAATAACATAATTGTATATGGGATATAAAGAGAGGTCCAAAACCAAAAAAGGATTTTAGCACTGCAAAAAGATATGTATGAGAAACACAGTCAAAAGCTTTCTCCTGGTCGAGGAAGATCAAGCCACAATTTTCTGTGTTTCTGTGTCCTTGTGTAGTTTTATACTTCTCCCTCCCCCCCCCCCCCCTTCCCATGCCTCCTCCCCCCAAGCCCTCTCCCTTCCACACATCTCCCTGCTCTCAAATGTTGTGTTTGTGTGCTTCCCCTTCTCTTCCCATCTTGTTTTCCGCTCCCTCTTTTTATATATTTTGTTTGTCTGGTTGATTTGTTTGTGAAGTAAATGTTAGCTCTTTCACGAGCCTCGATTCAGTATACAAAAAAAAAAAAAAAAAAACTTTCATAATTAGTCTCACAGATTTCAATGACATCTCGGACAACAGAGATATTGTTGCGGATTTGAGAATCCTGTGTTTGTAAATATCACCCTCTGTAAGTAATGTCATGATCTTTGTAAATACCTCCATTTGTGTAAAGGTCAAAGGTCGTCCCCTTAGTTAGTCCATCGCATGCACGTAGAAAATCATATACCCTTCTAAATAGTTATTTCTTTATTATGTGTTCCAGTTTAAGGCTCTGTTGCCCATTAGCTGACACTGCATTGCACCGAATCGAATAAGATAGATCCCCTTTTTCAAATTCCCCCAAAGCCTCCCTTTCCAACTGCATCATTGCCAACTGCATTATTACCTTCGCAAAAGCGGAAGGTTATGTTTTGATCGCTGTGTATTTATTTGTATGTCTGTGTGTGTGTATGTTAATCGCATAACTCAAAAAGTATTCAACCGAATTGCATGAAATTTGGTGGGATGATTGGTTATTATACGGGACACATTTGATTAGATTTTGGGAAACAGATTTGCTCAAATTCTGACTATTTTTAACTCGATCGTATTTCACTCAAAGTTATGAGCGACTGAAGAAGAAGATGTCCATCCAGGACGTCATCACTATAACGCGATCTCCCGCGATCATTTCAACCTCAAAAAAAATTATAATTGCAGATTTGTCAAGAGATGAGGCATATTAACAAACGAATGAAACAGATTTGCTCAAATTCTGACTATTTTTAACTCGATCGTATTTCACTCAAAGTTATGAGCGACTGAAGAAGAGGATGTCCATCCAAGACGTCATCACTATAACGCGATCTCCCGCAATCATTTCAACCTCAAATGAAATTCAAATTGCAGATTTGTCAATCGGGGAGGCATATTAACAGACGAATGAAACAGATTTGCTCAAATTCTGATTTTTAAAAATCGATCGCATTTCACATAAAGTTTCACATCGCATACACTCCCATGCCAAGTACAGAACAGTAGCTGCGGCGAAGGTATGCGCTCTACCGAGTGCCCGGATTCTAGTTGCCAACTGCATTTGCCGCCATTACGGCGTGGTCAGCTCGGGGAAGAAGGGCGTGCCCGCCCATCGTCATCAAGGGTGGAGCCAGAGAGCCCGTGCCTGCCAATCGGCACTGCGGAGAGCGGCCCGGTAGGCGTGCCCTCTTAACCCGCGGCTTGATCGCGGGAAAAGCCATAAAAGGAGGTTGGGAGGGACTGCTTGAAAAGATGAGTTCGGAGTCAGACACGAGGCAGAGCAGCTCGTTTGAGGGGAAGCTGAGAGAGGTTTTTGAGGGAGGTGCGCTGGACCGCAGACAGTCTGTGAAGTAGTAAAGGAGCGTCGGAGACGCAGGAGGCGGAGGACGCGTGAGACAGCTGCCAGTGTGAAACCGAATACGTGGAGCTGCCGGCTCCTCGCTGCCAGCCCGAAGCGGAGCTGTGTGCCGGGTTTCGCCTCGAACCCACAAGCGTGGACCAAAGCGCGAGCTTGGAGCCAAACCTCGACGCCTACCATCTACCTGGGACCCTCCTCTGCCGTCCCGTACCATCCCTGCCATACCATCCTTTTGTGTACGTGAGTTTGTCTTGTTTGTTCTGTCTGGGGAATAGGTAAGACTGTCTAGATAAGCTAGCATTGCACTGTGTCTTCCTCTTCTGTAAATTGCTTTCGTTTTCTTTCCTTCTCCCTTGGTTTCTTTGGTTTTGTACAATAGTTAGTAATAAATACCTGTGTTGTTCCTACCTTCGTCTTCTTCTTCATGCTCGTCCGATCGTCTTTGTGATTTCCCCCATTGAGTACCTGTGGCGCGATTTCGGCCAACGCTTCGGAATCGGGTTAGTGACTGTTAATAGCTCGAACTCCGGGTTGCTAAAACCGCTTGGCAATTGGAACATCTAAAACCGTGGTTCGAGCGGGAGTCCCTCCCCTGCGTCGCGGTCAGGAGTGGCACTCAGGTCCTTGGGACTTTTCATTGACCAAATACCCTGGCTGCTCCCGACCGGAAGGAGCGTTGGGACCCCCAGGACTCACGTCGGTCAGTCGCAGACAAGGGGATTAATCCCCCCTTGGTAAGGGGAAAAGGGGCCGACGTTGAGATCCGTAACAATATTATCCTGAATATTGTGACCAGGAACACAATAAGTCTGGTCCATGTGTATAATGTCTCCTAGTAGGGGTGAGAGACGCAAGGCCAAAGCCTTTGAGAAAATTTTATAGTCCGTACACAATAAGCCCACTGGCCTCCACTGTGATATGAGCAATAAATTCCCTTTTTTAGGAAGCAAAGTAAGCACGGCTCTCCTGTAGCTCAGTGGAAGTTCACCCTTCTTCAAGCTCTCCAGGAAAACCAGAAGTAAATCAGGTCCAATCAAGTCCCAAAATTTCTCCAAGAACTCCACTGGCAGACCAGGTGATTTCCCTCTGTCCAGGCTTTTAAGGGCAACAGAAAGTTCCTCAAGCTTGAGCGGTGACTTCAGATCCGTTATTTGCTTTGGAGTTAGTGTAGACACCATCAAACAAGTTCGGAGCAAGTTCTGCATCAACATCTGTTGCCTGGTAAAGTGTAGAGAAGAAGAGTCTTGCATCCTTCTTAATTTCTACAGGGTTGGTCGTGATTGAATTATCAGGACGCTTCAAAGCAGTAATTTGGAAATGAGGAAACTTTGTTTCAAAATCAAAGAAAAACCGGGTCGGAGAATCCAGCAGGTAGAGGTGCTGAAAGCGTAGCGCTCCTTGGGTTTGATTAGAAATTATATTATTAAGAAGAGACTTCTCACATAGTCTTAGTTCCTTTTGGGGGGTAGGATGGGTTTTTTAATTTGTTTGAATCTGGAGAATCTCCTTCTCCAGCTCCACTTTCATTCTGTGTTCTACCTGTGTGTTTAGAAAACAAAACTGCTGACAGAAACTTCTAATTTGGACCTTTGTGTTGTCCCACCACAATCGCTGGTCCTTAAAACTGAATTTGGAGCCTCTCAGATTGGACCACACCCTCTCAAAGGCATTCCTAAAGGAGGGGCTATCTAATATGGAAATGTTCAGTTTCCAAAAAGAGTGGCGATTTGGAGATAACCCAACACGGTAACTCATGGTAATGAGGTGATGGTCAGGGAAACCAGACGGGGAAATTTCAGTGGTGGGGGAGAGGTTGGCAAATGGCAAATTTATATAAAATCTATCAAGTCTGGCAAGGGCCACTAGATTATTGGCAACCTTACACCAGGTAAATTGATGGGTGCCTGGATTTTGTATCCGCCAGATATCTTGAAAACCAAAATCTCTTATTATTTTAGATAACAGTCTGGCTGGTCCGGGGTGAGGTTCTGCGCCATTCCGATCGCACTCAGGTTGCAGGGTGCAATTAAAATCACCGCCTATTATAATGCACTTCTGCAAGTCTAACTGCATCATGTGGAGTCGTAACCCATCATAGAAGGTTTGTCGGTCTGTGCCCTTTGAAGGGGCATAGACATTTATTAAAGTCTCCATCAACAAAATCCAGTGAAACTAAGTGACCTGGGATTATTTCCTGAAATGAGAGTTGGATCGGGAAAAAATGGGGATTAATTAGAAAGGCAACTCCTGCTGTACGAGAGGTTGAATCGCTAAAGTATCCGGCCTTTTTCATCATTCGATTCCATATAGCGTGAGACGATGGGTTAGAGTGGGTTTCTTGTAAGAAAGCCACATCTAGTTTCCGTTGCCTTACAAGGTTGACCACTTGGAGCATCCTAGACTGGCTCGCACCACCATTTATATTGAGGCTACCAAAAATAGTCAGAGATGTAAAAGAGGTAAGGAAAGGGAAATATGCATATCATCCTTTTAGTTCGTTTTTGCCTTAACAATGTGTTTCTTAAGCCTACTGCATTGGGGTTCCGTGAAATTGTGGTCACTGGGTTGGCGAATAATACACCTTGCTGTTTCAATAAACCCATGTAGATCAGAAAAATGATCTTTTATTTCAATATATCTTTTTCTAAGTCTGGTTCAGAGACTTGAGTATATGCGATGGTAAGACGTTGGAATCACTGTATGTGGGAAATTCCTCAATGTTATAGGATTCCTCCTCAGACATGTCAGAAGCACTATCTGGGACCCCTGGCTCTTGAGACACCAGAATACTCTGTGGTGTGCAGGTGCCATCCTGCCCTGTTTCTGTAGGAACTGGTTGAGGGGGGGGGGGGGGTTCCATCAGAACCCCAGGTAATGTGGGAGGGGGGGGGAGGGGCGATTCTGCAACCTGTTGCACAATTTGAGGTTCTTCCTCGGGACAATCATTGTGCTCAGGTACATGTTCTAAATTGGCCGGTACAACGACTATTTGAATTGAAAGATCGCCGTCAGGTGCGTTGGAACACTGAGGGGTCGAAATGTGCTCTTTTTGCCCCCCAGTCGAGTCTCGACCCGACTTGTCATAATCCGCACAAGGATTTAACGTAGTTTGCACTCCAACCTCATCTGGAGGTAGCGTATGCAACTCCTCCACATGAGGCTGAGGGTCCATATCGGCAGCAGGCAGAGGATCTGCATTCACATTTAGCAATACTTCATATCGATTACTCATCGATGTTTTATCAGGTGGTACTGAGTCCAATGCATCGGAGTCTAACACCACCTTCTTTTCCTTACGGGGTGGATGGACATCCCGAGGTGTTTTCCTCTTTCTCAAAGAGGAGACGAGTGTAAAACCAACCCAAACGTTATCATTCTCGGGGGTTTGCGATGTCGATGGTACGTTTTCTGTCACAGTATCAGGTGGCAATTTGTGGACAAAACCGTTTTAGATGCCCAAAGTGCCCACAGCCGAAACATTTTAACGTTTCAGTGGACGCATATATCTGGTACTCCAATTGTAGGATATAATGTCACCTGATTACCTTGGATACAAAGTCCCAAAAAAATGTTCATTTTCCTGGAAATTTTCCTTCAAAAACGAAACGTAAATACCGCGTTGAACACCTTGTCCACATTGGATGCAGGAAACACAATGTACGCCTGCCGCCGGAAGGACATGATGTGTTTAGCCTGCTCGTTGCGATACACCAGAGATAACATCGTGATCTCCGACACCCCAGAGATAACATCATGATCTCCGACACCACGTGACTGTACCATACCAAGAAAGCTCTTTTAAAATTAAATCGTTTTTCAGGAATGGGGGACAATTTGATAACAAGACTTTCATGGCTGGGGTGTTCAGTGGGGAGACCAGGACAAAATGGCCATTCTCGGTAGACAAACCGGTCACAACAATTTCATGTACCAGCTGCTCTTCAGCTACGAATATTACCGGATGTTTGTTGATCCGTAAGCTGCACGGATTTTCTCGAGCCCGATTATATTACCCAGCGCAATAACGATGTCTTCCACGGTGACCTCGTTAGGGGGAACGCAAACCACGCCATGTTTCCGCGTCAAGCCCTCAAAGGCAGCGTAGCGGGAACGTGCCGACATTACGACGATCGGAAAATCCTCGGCCTAAGCCGAGATGGATTTGGGGAGGTTGGAGGGGGAGGGTGGACAGCTTTCTGTACAAGTAGGGCAAAAAGGGAAAAGCGCTACTCGGCGTACACCAACACGAGCGAAACTATCACGAGGAAACGCACCTCTCAATGAGGAAAGGGCGAAAAATCACGACAACCCGTCAGAGTGCCGATGGACTCACCTCTCCATCTCACCGAAAGGCGTGGGCTCTCTCTCTCTCTCTGTATCTCAGGGGAAAAAACTAAAGTGGAGAAAAATGAACATGGAGATAGCAACACAAGCGAGGAATGCAATGGAGGAGGGCAGGAGGGTGAAGGGACGAGTGGGGGGAGGAGGAGGGGGAACGAGTGGGGGGAGGAGGAGGGGGAACGAGTGGGGGGAGGATGAGGGGTAACGAGTGGGGGGAGGAGGAGGGGGAACGAGTGGGGGGAGGAGGAGGGGGAACGAGTGGGGGGAGGAGGAGGGGGAACGAGTGGGGGGAGGGGGAGAGGGGAACGAGTGGGAGAGGGGGAGCGGAACGAATGGGAGAGGGGGAGGGGGGAACGAGTGGGGGAGGGGGAGGGGGGAACGAGTGGGGGAGGGGGAGGGGGGAACGAGTGGGGGAGGGGGGAACGAGTGGGGGAGGGGGAGGGGGGAACGATTGGGGAAGGGGGAGGGGGAGTAACGAGTTTGAACGAGTGGGGGAGGGGGGACGAGTGGGGGAAGGGGGAGGGGAACTAGTGGAGGAGGGGGAGGGGAACGAGTGGGGGGAGGGGAGGAACGAGTGGGTGGTGGGGGAACGAGTGGGGGGGAGGGGGATGGGAGAGGGTGGAACGAGTGGGGGAGGGGGGAGGACGAGTGTGGGGGGGGTGTGGGGAGGGGGGAACGAGTGGGGGGAGTGGGGAACGAGTGGGGGAGGGGGGACGAGGGGAGAGGGGGGAACGAGAGGGGGAGGGGGAGGGGGAACGAGTGGGGGGAGCGGGTGTGGAACTGGGAGGTGGGGGGAGGTGGGCGGAAGAAAAATGGGAAGGGAGGACGAGGGTTGTGGTACCGGGTTTGATGAAAATGGAGTGGTGGGGAGAGACAGAGAATACACAATGTGAAAATAAACAAAAATGGAAAGGAAAGGTGAGAACAACGCCCAAAAGGGGGGGGGGGGGGTAGGGGGAGGAGGTAGAAAGATCGAAAGTCGGAGCAGCTCGCACCTCACCACACATGCACAGCCGCCATCTTGCCATGCCCAACACACAAACGTCCAGCAGAGGGAGAGACAGTGGAGACAGAGACAGAGACAGAGACAGAGACAGACACAGACAGACACAGAGACAGACACAGAGACAGACACAGAGACAGAGACAGAGACAGAGACAGAGACAGAGAGTGAGAATGAGAGTGAAAATGGCAACATGTCATCTTCAAGCAAAAAACTCTCAACTCCTTCCCTGTTGGTCACTTCCCTATTAGCTGTTCATAAAGGCGGGGTGATTGATGTGGTTGATGGATACATTTACTTTCCATCAGCAGATCACTAAAGCAACAATTTACGTTGCAAAATAGTTAATGTCCTTCTTCTTTCAAAAAAAGAAAGGATATGGCCTTCCATTCTAAGCCATGAAGATGCAGCCTCCAATATCAGGAACATCCGGCCAATCTGAATACGACAAAAATAAAATAAAATAAAAATTCCCTTTTAAAGGTAATTTTCCCTGCTCGAGTGGGGGTTGGCCTTGTGGGCCCAATGACAGTCATCATGGTTCCCTTTTTGAGGCAATGTTTTTATTGGCCAAATGCCCTTCCTGACGCCAACCCTTTACTCACCTCTTATGCACGGTGTACCTATTTTACAGTGTACCTATTTGTATTGCATATTGGGAACATGGTGTACCTTTTCTAGGCCTGGGCACACACCGGCACGTTCATCCCAGCAAGCTGGTGCTCAATTTGCTGACCTTGGAAGGATGACAGGCTGAGTCAACTCTCCTGGCGTTAATTCAACGATCGACCAGGATTTGAGCTCAGGATTCCTGGGATCCCAAGCCAGCACCCGAACCGCTCAGCCAACACCAGGCTCAATCTGAATACAACACTATGCAGCTTTAGGGAAGGGTGTGTAAAAATGGTGGTGAAACCCAAAGATAAAAGAAAAGCTAATAAAGGTGGTAGTCTTTCCCACAACTGAACTGGCATTTAATACGTGGGAAACTTAAGCAGCACTTATCACTATTATACACCTCCTGAGCTATTACCATCTCTCCATTCTTTCCACAACTGTAACAATATATTCCATAATATAGAGCACTAACTGCAGTGCACATGGAACAGAATGGCAGTTTGCAATCCATATCATATTTCATTGGAAATGGAACACAGATTAGACAATTCTAATGTTTGCTCAAAAAAAGGATAATGTCCAAAATGTCAGCTTCCCCTTGTTTATTGCAGTGGTAAACTTGCACTTCTTCAACTCTTGCTTGAGAAAAATCAATGGTGATCTAACATCATGCTTTAGGAAAATAAAGCAAATTTTAATCAAAGATACAACAAACGGTCATGTTCGACAGACAGTTAATAAAATATCCTGCCAAACAGAGGATATAAGTTGATTCCAATGTACAAAAAATATGTTGGGAAGGCTTACAATGAAGAGAGATCGTGGAGCTGAAAATATACCATAATACATGAGATGTGACATATATTAAGGCCGTGACATGCATCAAACTAAATTAATTTGGTTACGTTCCGGAGCTGTATGGACAGAAAGCAATTGCTATAAATGAATAAAACAAGCCCAAAAGTCGAACAGCGGCATAGCCGGGCTTTTAAAATATTATAAACCACACACACATATCATATGATTAGCTTTTTAAACAATCGTTAATGCTGTTTATAACATTAAACAAATAAATTTGGAGGAATCCCGACCTCCGCGAGGTAAGTTTTACTTACTGAGCGAAGATATACTGTAATCTATATACCCCACAAGGGATGGAGGTGTGTGTCATATGAATATGTGAGTGGAGGGCGTGGCCTATGCAAAGGAGCGCGGGGGCTGGCAGTGGCAGTCCGGATGTGGGATACGAGGCCGAGTGACGTGGCTTGCAGTGCTGTTCATTAAACTAGTCATCTCCTAAGTTGAGACTTGGATTCATCTTATTACTTGGTGGCAGCGAAAGGCGAACCTACAAACCCGATTGGAACCCCATATAGGGATTCGTAGCCAAGCTCACAATGGCGGACGCACCCATGATGCCACGCATGGATTGGACCAGCGCCCACCTCGGTGAAGCCTTCGAGCTATTCAGAAAGCGTACCCAGCTGTACTTTTCTGTGAAGGATGTAGCAGGTGACAAACAAGTCGACTACATTCTCTTGCTATCAGGTGAGGAAGGCCTGCGACGCTACAGTTCGTGGGGCCTTGAGAACGCCGATGGCACAAGGCCTAACACCGTGACGCCAGCGATTGTTTGGCAGCGTTTTGACGCTGAGCTGAAACCCCAGGCAAATTACCGTGTGGCTCGTTTCTGCTTACAGCGATTTAAGCAGGACGAAGATGAAACTGTGGACAATTTCATCTCCAGATGTCGCCAGCAAGCGAGCAAATGCAAGTTCAAGACCCCCGAGGCGGACGAGCGCATAATAGAACAGCTCATTGCAGGGACGCGGTATCAGGAGCTACAGAAAGAGCTCCTCACGAAGGATGACTCCCTCAGGATGACTCTCTCACGCTGGACCAAGCCCTGGAAAGTGATGCCTCGGATCATGCGATAGCGGCGACTCTCTCCCAAGGGGGACGCCCTGTGGCTTTCTTTTCGCGAACTCTCACCTCCGCTGAGCGGAGGCATTCGTCTGTTGAAAAGGAAGCATACGCGATCGTCGAATCGATTCGGCGATGGCGGCCGTACCTGCTCGGGCGGTGTTTCCAAATTGTCACGGACCAACAAAGCGTTGCATTCATGTACGACACCTTACATGCTCAACGCATTAAGAATGAGAAAATCACTCGCTGGCGTATCGAACTCGCCGACTTCTACTACACCATCAAATACCGCCCGGGGAAGGATAACCTGGTCGCCGACGCCTTATCGAGGCCGGCCACTTGCGCGGGGGTTGTCACTTTGGAGGGGCTGCGCGCTTTGCACGGCACTATGTGTCATTCCGGGGTAGCGCGTTTCGCGCATTTTGTGCGTGAGGGGAATCTGCCGTACTCGATTGAGGACATCCGCCGGATCTGCCGTGATTGCACTATCTGCGCGGAGCTCAAACCGCGTTTTTACAACCCTCCTATGGGGACGCTGGTTAGGGCTACTAGACCGTGGGAGCGTTTGGCGATGGAATTCAAGGGGCCGCTGCCGGTGTCGAGTAATTCTCATTATCTGCTCACTATCGTTGATGAGTATTCGCGATTCCCCTTTGCTTATACGTGCAGGGATATGTCGGCTGCCACGGTTATACGGTGCCTACAGAATTTGTTTTCTATGTTTGGGTATCCGGCCTACATGCATACCGATCGGGGTGCGGTGTTCCTGTCTCAGGAGGTGAGGGGCTACTTGCTCCAGAATAATGTTGCTTCGAGCTACACCACCCCGTACCGGCCCCAGGCAAATGGGCAGATCGAACGCTTTAATGTGATTATATGGAGGGCCGTCATGCTAAGCCTCAGGGCCCTCGGCCGGGGCCTCGATAAATGGGTGTGGTCGCTACCTGCAGCTCTCAACTCGATCCGGGCTCTCCTATGTACCGCCACCAACCAGACTCCTCATGGAAGACTGTTCCACCACCCTAGAAGCTCGGGTAGTATCCAATCTTTACCCAGCTGGCTCGCTGAGCCGGGGCCGGCCTATCTCAAACGAGCGGTTCGCGCTAGCAAGTACGACCCCCTCGTTGATAAGGTGTGGGTACTCCAGGCTAATCCCGAGCATGCCCGTGTGCTAACGGCTGACGGACGCGAGTCTACTGTCTCAGTACGCCATCTCGCCCCTTGTGGGGTCGACGACAGGGATATTGACGAACCGATGTACGAGTCTATGGACTCTACCGAAACTTCCTCTATGGAACTACTGCCGTCACTTCCGTCGTCGCCTACTCCCTTGCCTGATGGCTCTGGGGTGCCCCCTCCGACACCCACCTCCGGCGGCTATTCTGACGTGGGGGACTCCAGGCTTGGGGACGCCGTACCCGGTAGTCTCCGCACCCGAACTGGCAGGGTAGTTCGCCGCCCCGACCGCTACGGGTGGACCGACTGACGTGGATTGACGTACCCCATTCGATTATTGCTGACGCTTGCTTGCGACCTGCCTAGCGGCAGTCTAGTTTTAACGGCGGGGAGAATGTAGTGAAATTATACTGAAGGTGAACCCAGGAGTGCTCGCTTATCCCACTAAAGAGGCGTCTATAAGACCCGGGACAACCGCGGCACAAGGCCACTCCAGCGACACTTACTGTGACATATGGTCCTGTAGTTTGAATGGTATGTACGCCCCTATATGCTGCACTTGTTTTGCTTTGCCTATTGATATCGGACATTGCCCATATAATACTCCGATTCTGATGTCTATTGCATGAATGTATTTTGCAGGATGTTACCACAGATCTAAATGATATTAAACCTACCCAAGGGACAAGTCGTGTCTGTGGTTGATTTTCACGACAGTAAGCATATTATGAAATATGTAGTCCGTCAGTACAGTGGTTTTTTGTGTATTATGATTCCAT
The DNA here is from genome assembly GCF_964187855.1 of Myxine glutinosa. Lineage (NCBI taxonomy): Eukaryota > Metazoa > Chordata > Myxini > Myxiniformes > Myxinidae > Myxine > Myxine glutinosa. Next base: position 53,625,382 of record NC_136262.1, read on the forward strand.
ATATTTCTTGGTAATTAATCAATACATTCGTGCTAAAAGATCATGAATGTGTCTTCATAAACTGTAAAATGGTACTTACGTTTAAAAGGTGGTACCGTAAGTGACCACACATACTCGATATTGCCTTCTTTGATTTATATGACCCCCAAAACCTAGAAATATAGACACCATAATTAAGATCCTAGGCCTCATGGTTGCTGAGTTATGTGGTATTTTAGTGTCATGTGGTGGCCATTTTGAAAGATGGCCGCCATAGCAATCACAGGCCAAAACTTGGATGGCACCATATCTAATTTTGTTTCTTATGGCCTACTGAATATATGTACCAAGTTTGATGCTTTTATCAAAAAGTGCACGATTCGTCTGTATAATGCACCTATCCGCTGGACTAATGTGCTTGAGGGTAGAGGCTGAGCCGGATTTAGGAATGGGCAAGCTGGGAAGTTGCCCAGGGGCCTCTACAACCAGGGGGCCTCCACATATTGTCTAAATCCGGCCCTGGGTAGAGGAGTAGCGGCTTAAACCCGAAACCTATCCAGGTTCCTTCTGATGACTCCATCCTTGTTCTTTGCTTATTTGGGTTCCTTCTGATGACTACAATGCAGTATTTGGTTTTCCCTTTTGAATCAAGCTTGCTCTTCCATGAGAATCACTCTTGCAGAAAAATACAGAAAACAGTTGGACAAACCTGGGAAGATTAATTAACACACAACCAATTAGTGCTGTATAATGAGGAGATGAAGAATGGTTCGAATGAGTCTGGGGAGTGAAATGAGAGGGAGGTTAGGTTCATAAAAAAAACATTCCATATCTCAGGCTAACAATAGTAGGTAAAATAGCCTCGGCCCGAGAGGTATGCGCACTTAACTCTGAGCAGTCTAGCCTGTGTTTGAACCTGGGTTAGAATCCCAAACCAGCTATAAGCTGCCATCCTGGTGTTTCACATCCAGGGGACGTTAAACATCAATATGTGTGATGTCCCTCAGATGTACGTTAAACTGGGAATCCCATGTGTCAGCATTAGTTGAGGGACACTAAGAGTCCCACCATGTCCTTTGTGAAGAGTAGGTGAGTCATCGCCGGCATCCTGAACAAATTACAAGTTCCTACCCTGACTGACTGCTGGGAAAGTAACGGTAAACTACCCAGGATAACCCTTGCTCAGGAACTGCTTTGGCAGCACTGATGCTCTCTAAAGAGTATGATACATTCATGATGATGATGATGATGATTATGATGATGATGACAGTATATATATGTGATTTCTGATATCTGGATGTATAAGTAAAAAAAAAAAAACACCTTCAGAGGCCATTTTTCCCCGCAAAGCGGGGGTTGGCCTTTTTCGGGGACCGTGGTTGTTGTTGTTTTTTGGTCCCCTTTTTTTGAAGCAATGTTTTACGGCCGGATGCCCTTCCTGCCGCCAACCCTTTTTGCCACCTTTTACGACAAACAGGGAATTACCAGTGAACTGGTACTCAATTAGCCGACCTCGGAAGGATGAGTCAGGCTGAGTCAACCCCCCTGGCGTTAATTCAGCGGTTAATTCAGCGATCGACCGGGATTCGAACCCAGGATCCTAGGATCCTTAAGCTGGCACCCTAGCCCTAGCCGCTGGATGTATAAGTAAAACGTGATTTTTGGTTGTATTCCAAGGAGATACATTTTACATCAAAGATGAGGTCGGGTAGTATTAACAATGTGCAGGAATTTTGTGAGACCTTGTCTGGAATATTTTGTTCAGTTTTGGTCACCACATCTGAGGAAGGATGTAGCTGCTATTGAGAGGGTTCAGTGTAGAGCTGCTAGATTGATTCTGGGCCTAGCTATCGGATATCAGGAGCGGCTGGGGAAGACAGGCTATTTTTCATTACAAAAGGGATGATTACTGGGGGATTTGATTGAGATGTTTTTGATAATGAAGGATGTAGACAAAATAAGCGCAGACGAGCTTTTCAACACAACGGACAGTGACGTGACCAGGGGCCATAGCCTGAGAGTGAAGAAAAGGAGAGTTATGACGACATTAAGGCAGGAGCCTTTTGCTCAGAGACTAGTAAGTGTCCGGAAGAGTATCCTTGGAAAGGTAGTAGCAGCAGAAACAGTACATAGTGTTACAGATCGCGGTTTAGATGTTATGATGGGCCGAGCGGATGGTCCAACCGCGACCGTTACAGGATCCCCAATTGGCCCGATTCCACCCGACGTTGACCAGATTGCACCGCAGATATTCAATCGGGAAACCTCTAAAGCGACCTAAAGAGAAGGAAAAGAGAAGAAGACAGAGTACGGAGGAAGAACAGATTTATTATACACACACAAGCAAAAAGAAAGAGCGACCAAAATTATTTACAGCAATGGATGGAAGAAGCAGTCACACAGTGCATCGTTAGCTTATACTATTCAATTTACTTAAACCCATGACAACGATTAGGACAGACGACGTTCACACTTACACGGGGGATATTGCAGGCAGGTATGGCTTGAGGTGGATTGCTGGAGAGGGAGGCAGGGTCGGAGGCAGCAGCTCTCAATTCCTTGCGTTTTTGGCGGGAAAACCCTCCGTCGCGTATCCGCTGCCGATGCTCTAGACGTCACACGCTGGCTCGGTCACACCTGCTCCTCTCCTTCTGGTGGAGCCGTCTCCCTCCTTTCAGCGCGTCTCTCCTTAGCTGGTTTCCTCTCCGAGTACCTCTCCTCTTTGGCTTGGAGCGTCTCGCATCTCACCGCTCACCGCTCCTCTCGTATGTCACCTCTTCGCTCATCTCCCGAAGCAGTCCCTTCCAGTCGCTTTTATTACTCGGGGCGGAATCAAGCCGCCGGCTGCGAGGGCACGCCTACCGGGTCGCTAACCGCGGTGCTGGTTGGCTGTTAGGGCTGTCCGATTCCTCCTTTGATCATGACGACTTGCCACGCCTGTGAGTTGGCGGCTCCTACCCCCCTCTTCTCCGAGATTAGCACATGGGCAATGGCGGCTTGCGGGATTGAACACCACTCGCACCGCTTTTGAAAGGAACTTTGGAGAGCGGAGATGATTGGGGAAATTGAAAGGGCCTACGCTTATTTCGTTTGATACAATGCAGTCAAGCTAGTGGGAAACACATATTTAGCCTACATAGAATAAGGAAATACACTATTTAAAAAGATATATCGTGGCCTGTGTGTAAGTTTCATGGAATTAACTAGGAGGACGGCTGCGACCATTATTTACATTACGAGGGTGTTACACACAACAAAACCATACTTTTCACATTCGTTACACTTCCTCCAAAATTGTTACACTTCTCAAAAACCGTTACACTTCTCAAATTCGTTACACTTCTCAAAACCGTTACACTGCACCCTCCTTTCTTCAGGCCCGCTCTCGGGCCTACAAAACTTTAACTTAGTGTGACACGTAGGTGTAATTCCCTCTACAATTAACCTGACCCTGAGTGTGACAATCTTAAAACACAAATAAGTATGTCCCCCTATTGCATTGCACCCTGTCTAACAGACTCAAGCCCACAGCTAACCGAATTACGGAATTATTCTCAAACTATACATTTACGGTGGGGAGCATTATTTACAGTAACGTTATTTCTTATTTACAACGCAACCCAGGACCTGTGTTTTTTTTTCTTTTTAGGGAACAAGAAAAAGAAATTTCTGTTGGGAAGGAGGAGACAGCACGCATTGCATCGATGCACCAGTACCAATACCACCAAAGCACCCAAAAGCACCACAAAGCACCAAAAGCACCACAAAGCACCAAAAGCACCACAACGCACCAAAAGCACCACTCGGTGCACAGTCACCACGGTTCATAATAAACACAACAAAACAACTGGTGGTGGTCTTCTCTTTCTCTGCTGGGCCGATGTTCTTCCCGACGTCTTCTGGCTTCATGCGGCCTAGTTGGAAATAATAAAAAGCAGAACTTGTGTTCGTTTTTATTTAGGGCCTCAGGGGCCAACTAAGGGTGGTCCACCTGTTTGGCATAGGTGCCACCTTACCGAGGTCCGCAAGCAAGATTCCCTGGCCACTATGGCCGGTCTCCAACAGAGGTGCCCTGCCCCAGAACCTGGGGTCCATCAAGTGGTACTTGGCCGCAGAACAGCGGTCCATAAAGTGGTACATCAACGCAATGCATGCTGGTTCTGGGAATCTCGTGCGCACAATGGCCACCTCACGCACGCTCCCCTCGGCACCCAATGGCGCACAGGTCCTCAAGTGGGAGACAAAAGGGGGGAAGACAATTGAGCGAGGGGTAAGGTCACAAGGGTACACGTCAATAAAGGCAATGCAGGGTGAAGTGCGTACGGAGAGCGAAGTGAGAAAAACTCGTCCCTACCGTACGTCACCCCCCCCCCCCCCCGTCACCTACACTACCCTTGCCCTTACCCCATATTTACAAGAATTTACACCTTTACAAATTCGTCACTACGTCTTGTCTTCCCCCATCTTTCCCTTCTACACCAAATTCGTCTCCAATCCCTCTACTTCAAAATTTGCCATCACCAATTCATCATCAATCCTCATAAGGAGGGAGAGATGGAATTACGCACAATGTCACACCCACGTCATGATGCGTCTCACAATCCAAAACATTTGCATTAATGAAAAATAATAAAACATGGCATGGTGTGGAGTTACCTCATCTCAGGTGAGTGGATGCAGATGGTGCGAGGAGACTCCAATCCTAACTATCCTCTAAATGACCTTAACACTCTTTACACTACCCGGGGTCTTTCCCTGCCAATCCATTGGCCACTTACACTATGGGTTCTAAAAACCAAATTCCCATTGACCAAACTGTGGTGCTTCTCAATTTGGGGTCTCACTCCCCCGATTCATCTCCCGGTGCCCTCGCACAATTTCTGGGCTGCGACGTGTAGCTCTCCCAGCAGGTCTACCCACCTGCACACCTCCACCACTGTAGTTGCCACCCGAGCTTACCTGCTCCTCACCCTAACCTATCTAACTGGGGAAAGCCCCTCCTGGCTCTGTCACCCCACTCGGTGCCCTCTGGCACTGGGCTACCCGGGTCCGTCCTCCGGATCCTCGGGCCCCATCCACAACAACTACTACCGGCTCCCAGAGCCCACCTGCGGCCTCACCTGGCCGACATCCTCACAGTGGTGGAGCGCCCAACCAACTACACACACTAACAGGCTACACGCCCAGCCATTTCCACAACACTAATGCACCCATCCAAAGACCATTCTTTCACCCGCACCACAGATGCCAATATCCAACCACAATTTACCTATACCCTCTACCTAACACTTACTCTACCCGCCCCGGGTATCCGTGATGGGGGTCCACTCTTCCCCCATTCACACCTTCGCACCATCCACTCCACTCCACAATTTCCACCATACTCACTCCACGACCATCCATTCCAATACTCCATTTATTCCACACTACCATTCTCCATACCTGCTGTTGCACACCTGTGCCCTCACACCTGGTGCCACCTGCACCCTCCTTTCTTCCTGGACCATTTGGTCATCACAATACACATCACCATCACTCACTCATACACTGCTCCATACACCTGTTCAGTTGCACACCTGTGCAATCACACCTGTTCAATCCTCAAACACACGGCATCATCTCAGCTAACTACTCCCCTCTGAAACTTGCGCTTCCCAGTCGCCCCTTTAAACTATTGCGCTCCCACGTCATTATCATCCACGCTAATCTACCTGCGTCCCCACTACAGGTATCAGTCACTAACTAATCTTAATGTTACCTAATGTCATCTTCTAGGGCCCTACACACAATATCCTAACCCACCCGGGCTAGTTTTCACTGCCATCAACCCCATAAGCTAGTGCGCATTTGCCCCCACTTTTGTGAGGGATGACAGATTTGCCATCCCACCACATCGGGCATCTCCCACTACCAATTTTGCACATCAAATTTCAACAAATCAAAAATTTGCCAATCACTACTCATCATCTTCACAGTCCACTATATCCTAGCCTCGGTGCGTCGTGACATCATTAAACTCGGTTCGTAAAGCCGAGCAATGAATTCGGGTGGTTTGATCGCCTGCAGGTTGAATCCGTCCGGCTTTCGCTTCAAGGGAGGTGGTTTGGTTGGACCGAGGTTCCACGCACCATCTCGGCGCGGCACCTTGCAGTCCCGGGCCCGATGGCTCAATCTCCCCCGGTCGGAACCCCGTCCCCACGAGGGGGCACCGTTCCGCTTCCTCCCACTCGCCCTTGAACCGGACCGGTCGCCTCGCCCGCCAAGGCCCGGACTCGACCATGCGGGGCGGGGCCAAGCCCGAATCGGCAACGACGCTTCGAAGAGAAGCGATGCAGCATCGACCCGCGCCGGGCCCTGCATCCAACAAAGCACGCCGCGCCCCGAGCGCTCGCATCGGCTATCCGTCGCCCTAACCGCTAACCCGGTTACCGTCGATGCTTCACTTGCATGCTCACACGCATACGCTACCCCTTTCACCCTCACAAAACCCGGCGTTCCAACGCCGTCCGTACATTCCACCAACGCTCTCCCTGTTACACACCACACCTCTCGCGCACACCTCGGTCCACACCTCTCCTCCGTTACGTCCTTCGTAACACTCACCATGGGCGTGCACTCTGGCATCCACCCACTAACGCGCTCAGATGGGCTCTCCCACACTCGCGCCATGACCAACTCAGGTGTGCTTCCTCGCACACGTTCCACCACCACCTTACTCTCCGTGTCACACTCCGTACACCCCGACGTGCATTCTCGCTCGCACTCGGTTTCACACTCGCGCTTCGTAACACGCTCACCCCTTGACGCACACTTTTTATTGCTCTCACTCCCTGTGTCACACTCCGTACACCCCGACGTGCATTCTCGCTCGCACTCGGTTTCACTCCCACACTTTATAACACACCCACTCGCCGACGCACACTTTTTCCTCACACGCGTGCCATTTCCACTCACACGGGACCCTTCACCAATGCCCGGATGCCTCCTCGATCCCAAGCGCGCGAAAATTCTTTTGTCGCCAAACATCCTCTTACAAAATCTCCCCGCACAATACACAACAGCACGTCTCACCTTCGGGGTTCTTCTTCCTCCCTGCACCAAAACCTGCAAACTTCCATTTGGATTAGCGAGTACATCATCATGATTTGAGCAGGGACTTTGTACATTCTCCATTTCTCCCTGCAATTCCCGGGCTACCTCCGTCATCTCTTCAATTTTAATTCCCAGCACTGCTTTTCCTTTATTCACCTCGACGACCGCTGGCTTTAATAAAACACCTTCCTCTACCTCAGCGGTCGCCGGCTTTTCCAAACCCCGTGTCGCGATTTCTATCCCCGTCATTGTACCCGCGCTTTCCTCCACTTCGCTCAACCAGCGCTTCTCGACCCGCGTTACCTCCTCGTGCACCCCTGGGACCCTTTCGCCCAACTTGCGGTCTCTGTCCTCCATCATTTTTTTATTATCCCTTTTTGCCTCTGCTATCCGTTTTTCCACTTCACACCTGGATTCCTCCCTCAATTTTTCCAGATCACACCCGGATTCGTCTGACATGGCGTCCCTCTTCCAATTATACATTGACTCTTCCATAGAGGCCCTCATTTGTGCCATAAATTGCTCCATGAGGGCCTGCATTTGGGCCATCCCTCCCACTTGTGCAGCGGGTGCGGCCGCCGTAGCCATGTGCGAGGCGCCATTTTGCGCGCCCGCAACCTCGTGTGCGAGGACGCCATTTTGTGCGTCTGATACCCCCTCAACCGCCTCCTCATTGCTCTCCCCCTCCCTTTCTTCCCCTAAGTCCTGGGTTACCCCTAACCCGTCTATCTCCCCCACCGACATCCGATCGCCTTGATTGTCCATGGCGCGATCTCAAAATTCGGGTTTTATTAAACAAAATTTCGGCAGCTCGTAATTTTGACCAAAAATTTTTTTTTTTACACCTCTTAAAAATTTGGTTCGGGCCTCGAATCCCACTCCTGACACCAATTGTTACAGATCGCGGTTTAGATGTTATGATGGGCCGAGCGGATGGTCCAACCGCGACCGTTACAGGATCCCCAATTGGCCCGATTCCGCCCGACGTTGACCAGATCGCACCGCAGATATTCAATCGGGAAACCTCTAAAGCGACCGAAAGAGAAGGAAAAGAGAAGAAGACAGAGTACGGAGGAAGAACAGATTTATTATACACACACAAGCAAAAAGAAAGAGCGACCAAAATTATTTACAGCAATGGATGGAAGAAGCAGTCACACAGTGCATCGTTAGCTTATACTATTCAATTTACTTAACCCCAGAACAACGATTAGGACAGACGACGTTCACACTTACACGGGGGATATTGCAGGCAGGTATGGCTTGAGGTGGATTGCTGGAGAGGGAGGCAGGGTCGGAGGCAGCAGCTCTCAATTCCTCGCGTTTTTGGCGGGAAAACCCTCCGTCACGTATCCGCTGCCGATGCTCTAGACGTCACACGCTGGCTCGGTCACACCTGCTCCTCTCCTTCTGGTGGAGCCGTCTCCCTCCTTTCAGCGCGTCTCTCCTTAGCTGGTTTCCTCTCCGAGTACCTCTCCTCTTTGGCTTGGAGCGTCTCGCATCTCACCGCTCACCGCTCCTCTCGTATGTCACCTCTTCGCTCATCTCCCGAAGCAGTCCCTTCCAGTCGCTTTTATTACTCGGGGCGGAATCAAGCCGCCGGCTGCGAGGGCACGCCTACCAGGTCGCTAACCGCGGTGCTGGTTGGCTGTTAGGGCTGTCCGATTCCTCCTTTGATCATGACGACTTGCCACGCCTGTGAGTTGGCGGCTCCTACCCCCCTCTTCTCCGAGATTAGCACATGGGCAATGGCGGCTTGCGGGATTGAACACCACTCGCACCGCTTTTGAAAGGAACTTTGGAGAGCGGAGATGATTGGGGAAATTGAAAGGGCCTACGCTTATTTCGTTTGATACAATGCAGTCAAGCTAGTGGGAAACACATATTTAGCCTACATAGAATAAGGAAATACACTATTTAAAAAGATATATCGTGGCCTGTGTGTAAGTTTCATGGAATTAACTAGGAGGACGGCTGCGACCATTATTTACATTACGAGGGTGTTACACACAACAAAACCATACTTTTCACATTCGTTACACTTCCTCCAAAATTGTTACACTTCTAAAAAACCGTTACACTTCTCAAATTCGTTACACTTCTCAAAACCGTTACAATAGCTTTACATTTGAATTAAATGAGGTACCTAAAACCATTGGGGATAGAGGGGTACAGGGATATTAGCAGGACTGGTACGGATTGGTGATTGTATACAGGTGTAGATTTTGTGTGTCTGTGAGAGGGTCTCGTGAAAAGGTGACTGCGCTTTTGGTGTCCATTCATTCCTCATCTTCCGATCGTCATAATCTCCCCTCCAAAAGAACAAGATGAAGAGCTAGCTCGCACTCTGGTGATGTCCCTGTACCTTCCCCACTATTCTCGCCCCCACTTCTCCAACCCACATACTCTCCCCCAGTGAAATTTAATTGATAAGCTCTTAGCTTGAATTAATATGGTGTAACTGCATGTAGGGTAGGCTTGCTCGGCTTAAATGGCCTCCTCCTGTGTCCAAGTTCCTTGAATATATTCGGTATATACCATGTGCATGACTTGCAAGGATGACCTTTACATTTGCTTTTAATTACTTTATGAAAGATGCCCAAACTCACAGTCTGAGTGTGAGGGTCTTACTCATGAGGAAATACAACTATAACAAGGAAACCAACATCAAAATGTCTTCCCTGTCTGCTGTAGTGAAAGGATTCCGCTTTATTTATTCTTTTATACAGTGACTAAGGCTCCAATGTGGGTGATTTCGGCAACACTTCCTTATCACAAGTCATATATTAGTGTCCGTCGCAGGTTGTCTCGAGGGCGTTAAGAATAAACCAGGTAAGGCTTCCAGATTGCCCCCTCAATGGTCAGTAATGAGCTAGCTGGGTTTTTCCTGAAGGCCTGATAGTGACATGTTAATTTTCCTGAGACTAGCTCAGTTTGTTTGATTTTCCAGAAGCTACGGATCCAAATTCCTAACAGTGCTGTCTTCAGTCAGATTTATAACCACAACCTCTGATTTGCTAGACCGCCGTCCCCTATACGCCACCGTTGGTCCAAGCCTTCAACCAATAATGTTACAAAGGTTTCGTGAACATTGTTTCATTTGGCTAATGTTGTTACAAATACTTTACTGACAACAAACAAGATGTGTGAAATGTCTTGTTGTCCCCCGTCGCACAGCGTAGCGAAAGGGGGACTATGGCTTTCCCCTCCGTCCGTGTGTCCGTGCGTGCGTGTGTACGTGCGGGCGTGCGTGTTTGCGTGCGGGCGTGCGTGCGTGCGTAAGCGAAGGACCGCATTCGAATTTGGTGTGTGGGTGCAACCCACGTCAAAATCCAAGATGGCCGCCGCCATGTATGTCTGATGCCATGTATGTCTTAACCTTGTGAGATGAATATCTTGAAAAATAAGCGAAGTACCAACTTCTAATCTGGTGTGTGGGTGTATCTAGGCACAAGGACGAACGCTGTTTAAAATTGGGTCGCCACGTCAAAATCCAAGATGGCCGCCACCATATATATGTCTGAAACTTGAGCGTAATATCTTGAAAAATAAGCAAAGTACCAACTTCTAATCTGGTGTTTGGGTGTATCTAGGCACAAGAAAGAACGCTGTTTAAAATTGGGTCGCCACATTAGCATCCAAGATGGCCACCGCCATGTATGTCTGAACCTTGTGAGTGGAATATCTTGAAAAATAAGCGGAGTACTAACTTCTAATCTGGTGTGTGGGTGTGTCTCGGCATAAGGAAGAACACTATTGAAAATTGGGTCGCCACGTCAAAATCCAAGATGGCCGCCACCATATATATGTCTGAACCTTGTGAACGAAATATCTTGAAAACTAAACGAACTACTAACTTCTAATCTGGTGTGTGGGTGTATCGATGCATAAGGGAGAACGCTATTGAAAATTGGGTCGCCACGTCAAAATCCAAGATGGCCGCCTTGCGTCTTCCACTTTGTCAACTCACATCACTTCACCGACGGGGGACCTAGGCGTAACGCTTGTTTCCCATTAGTATGCCAGCTAGCGTGATGGTAATTGAAGTTGCTGCAGTTGTGAGACTAAAAGACTCTTGGGGGGTTGTGGGAAACATAATGACACTGAGGTCAGCGGCAAGTGCTTCATAAATCGAGCAAATTGCTGAGCTGAACTGAAGCCCACCTCAATAAAAAAGTGAGGTTTTTATTTTGAACACCGATATCTACCAGCACAGGTTTTTTTTTTTTTTTTTTTTTTGTATACAAGATCGAGGCTCGTGAAAGAGCGAACATTAATCACACAGAAAGACAAACCGACACATAAAACATATAACATCGGGAGCGGTAGACAAGATGGGGAGAGAGGGGGAAGGACACAAACACAACATTTGAGAGCAGGGACCGAGAGACATGGAGACATCGAGAGATCTGAGAGAGGGCGAGGGCTTTGGGGGGGGGGGGCATGGGAAGGGGGCGGTGGGAGAGGTATAAAACATATGGACACTGCCAGGACTTCCAGGAAAGAAGTTGGAATTTCAAACAAGGTGGATCTGGGGTGAATTAGCGGGGGTAGAAAAGATCAAGGTTTTGGATGGGGGAAGATAAGAGATGGTGGTGAACAGCTGTTTTAAAGACCTGGAGGGAGGAGTGGGATTGAAGGGAGTGAGGGAGTTTGTTCCAGAGGCGGGAGAAAAGAGGAATGAAAGAGTGAAGGTGAGCAGAGAGCCGAGATTTCGGCAGTTTAACCATCAGAGGGTTGCTGGCAGATCTTGTGCGACCTGTAGGAATATTTGGGGGACAGAGCACAGAGAGAGCTGGGGGTGCAAGGCCGGAGAGGAGTCGGTAGAAGACAGAAAGACCACCTACCTGCCTGCGGTGAGTGAGTGAAAGGCCCTCAGAGATAGCTTCATCGCAATAACCCGGTCTTGCACAACCAATAACCCGGTTCTTGTCAACCTCCCGTCTCTCACCTAAGGAATTTCTTCTCCGAGTCTGTATAATCACCTTTCCTCCCTCTTGTCCTTCAAGATGGGTGATCATCATCATCATCTCGTTTTGTGTTCCTTCTATGCTTCTAGTGTCACTAACATCGTATGATTGTACCTCCCACGTGTACCTTGTCCTCACCAATTGATAGAAAAACGGTAACATTCCTACCTCGTTAGTAAGTGATGATTTAGTTCCTTTTTGTTCCCCAGGTTCCCCATATTAATATTATGATTATTATTATTGTGCAGTGGAATTCAATTCAAATTATTACAAGGGGATTATTATTGTTATTATACGGGGATTGCTGAATAAAAAAAAGAAGCTTTCTGGTGCAGTGCCGGCAGGTAACAGTACATCATAGAGCACGCTGACCTTAAAAAGGGACAACAAGGCGGTTGTTCATTCTGCGGTGTGGACCTTTAACAATCCCATCGTATCTTTTGCGCATGAAGGCCTTGGGGCTTGTACTTTAGCCAAATTACAAATTACTCTCTCTTTGACATCCTGGCCTCTATAAACTGCATCAGTGGATACAGCTGGAGCTTCCATGAATGGTAAACCACAATTGAAATGTCACATTAGAGCAGGATATCATAAACTTTTTGAAGTAATTACTCTTGCCAGAATGGTTTTTCTGTCGGATGTGTATCTACAAAAATGTATGTGCTTCTATGCAGTGTGTTCATGTCAAATGCCCTTCACGTTCCCAACATTGTGTTTTTTGGATGCAGAAACATGCATGGTGGTGGGTCCCATATGGCTTTTTGTCTACAAAGTCGAGGCTTGTGGAAGAGTTGGAACATAGAATGGATCAGAACATAAGAGAACAAAAGGAAGAATAGAAGGAGAGGGAGGAAGCACACCGACCACAGGGATGAGAGACAAAATAGAGGAAGAGTTGGATGAATAAGGGGAAGCATGAGGGATAGGGGAAGGGGAGGACACAAGGGATGGACAAGATGCATACAGAAGGAAATTCTCAGGAAGGAAAAACTGGAGACTTGGAAAGAGTTGGGCTCGATGAGATTAACGAGATCATAGCTTGGATTGGGGATGAATTTGAGATGGTGGTGAACAGCTGTCTTGAAGACCTGGAAGAAGGAATGTGATTCAAGAGAATGTGGAAGCTGGCTCCATAGGCAGGAAAAGGGAGGAACGAATGAGTGGAGATGAGCAGTGATTCTGGAATTTTGGGAGTTTCACCGGAAGGGGGTTGCTGTTAGATGCACCAAAGTTTGTGGAGATGCACCAAAGTTTGTGGAGGTGCACCAACGTTTGTGGAGATGCATCAAAGTTGCGGCGGGGCATCAAAGTTTGTGGAGTTGCATCAAAATTTTTGGAGGTGCATCAAAGGTTCTGGAGACTCATCAAAGTTTGTGGAGATGCATTAAAGTGTGTGGAGATGCATCAAATTTTGTGGAGGTGCTCCAAAGTTTGTGGAGGCGCATCAAAGTTTGTGGAGATGCACCAACGTTTGTGGAGATGCATAAAAGTTTGTGGAGATGCCACAAAGTTTGTGGAGATGCCCCAAAGTTTGTGGAGATGCATCAAAGTTTGTGGAGGTGCACCAACGTTTGTGGAGATGCATCAAAGTTTGTGGAGATGCCCCAAAGTTTGTGGAGATGCATCAAAGTTTGTGGAGGTGCACCAATGTTTGTGGAGATGCTTCAAAGATTGTGGAGATGTATCAAAGTTTGTGGAGGTGCACCAAAGTTTGTGGAGATGCTCCAAATTTGTGGAGATGCTCCAAACTTGTGGAGATGCTCCAACGTTTGTGGAGATGCACCAGAGTTTCAAAAGATTTCAGCTTTGTATATTCCTTGGGTAAAGGCTGCATGTAATAAATTGCTCCCTTTGTGTGTTTGGGCAAAACGATTTGTGAATTCAGAGCAATTGGATTGCATAGCTAGAGGCTATCAGAGCTGCAATAATGCATCACCTGTCATTTTTCCAGAACGTCTTCCTCTCGTTCCTTCGCATTCCTTCCGTGTTCGTTATTCCCAGATCATTTCATCCAGACATAGGTTCCGTGTGTTGTTTTGCAAATGCTTGTCAGACATTTCACATTATTTTCCTTGATAATAAATATCACAAATAATTTATTCTTTTTCTTATGATGGTTTCCACATGGAATGGAAAAGGAGTGCTATAATTGCTTAAGCACTTATTGTCCTGTCCTTAAGTATGACCAATAATGAGATGAATAATATGTGGAACTTTATGAAGATCACATTAACGATTGATTATGCAGTTGGGGAAAAATTATTGTGTACTCATTTCTTCAGGCTGCTAACATGACATCATTACATTATTAGGTTTCCTCTACATGCAATGCGATGTGGGAGTCTCTGCACATGCAATGTAGAGGAACACCTATTATTTTTCCCAATATTATGAGGTTTCCTCCATATTTACAATGTAGAGGAATACCATTGTTTTTCCTAGACTTTATTATTGTTCTTCCGCCTGATTTTTCACCTCCGACAATTAAAAAAATCAATGGTCTCAGCAACTGTTGGTCCGATTGACACAAAATGTTCACCAAGTGATTGGCTAGACATGTAGATTTTTTTTTACTGCTAATTATGACGTCATAGGTCACGTGGTATGGGTGCCGTCCTGGAAAACACCTTCAACTTTGCCCCTCTATATCTCCAAAATGGCTGAATGGAAAACATTGAGTCATGGCTCATTCTAAAGAACTCTGCAATGGGACCAAAAACATGTTTATTTAGGATATTAAAAGTGCTAACGTTACGAAGTTAGAATTCGACAAATAGACCCCTTGATCCCACGATTATGATATTTTTTTACATGACCTTTGTGAAAAAAAATTCAGAGTGCAAAACATTTCGACGTCATACATCACATGGTTCTGCCACCATATTGTTTTTCGTGAAAGACACTAAAACCACTTTTTCTCCGCAACGGCTGAACAGATCGAGCCCAAACTTTGCATGCAGAATCCCATGCCCATGACGAAAAGAAAAGTTCTGGCATGAGGATGTCGTACGTCACATTGTTTGGGAGTTATGACGTTTTTAAGCATCAACTTTAAATCCTATCTCCTCCCTCATTTTTGAATATGTCGAGTGGAAACTTTACACAAATGTTCCCCAAGTGGGGATGTTAACACGTTACTTGGGAAGTTTCAATAAGTCACATGGTTTGGCCGCAATAAATAATTCAAAGAGAATCTTGAAAAGCTTCTATCTCTTGAACCGCTGCATTGATCTACTTGAAATTTTAAAGTAATATAGCTCTCATCAACGGGAATAAGTCTTTAGAATTTCAACATGATTGGTTGTATGGTCTGGAAGCTAGAAATCATTATTGTTGAAAGAAGAAGAAACGCAACACTTTCTTCACAGGCCATCTAACTGATTGTGGCACTGCCATTTTTCAGATTTATTCCCTTTAAAAATACATTTTCTCTGCAATAGTTGGACCGATTGAAAGGAAATTTTCACGATAGGAGCGCCTCGACCTGAATAATATTTTAATGTTAATTATGACGTCGTACGTCACGTGGTATGGGCGGCATCTTTGAAAAACCGAAACATTTTTGCACCTCTATATCTCCACAAGCACTGCACAGAAAAATTCGAGACGTATCTCATTGTAAAGAACTCCATGTAGAATAACATATTGAATGATGATGTAATAGGTGCCTCCATTATGACATCATAATTCGACAAGTAAAATAACTGCATCTGATCAGGATGAAATTTCTTGAGCATCATCTTGGTATAAATTGATGCAGAATGAAAATTATAATGACATCGTAGGTCACGTGGTTCGGCCGCCATATTTTTTAAAGTGTAAAGCCCCAAAAACCACTAAAAACCCATTTTCTCCAAAACGACTGAACATATCGAGGACAAACTTTGCATGCATGATCGTATGCCCAAGACGACCAAAAAGCTGTGCGGTCATTTTTCCATACGTCTCTTCATTTAGGAGTTATGATGTTTTGAATAATAAACCTTTAAAACCTAGCTCCTCCCTCATTTTTGATCATATCATATGGAAACTTCACAGTTATGTTCCACATGCCGGCATGCGTAAATGCCCTTTTGGAATTTGCGATAGCTCACTTGGATTGGCAGCGATAAATAATTGAACGACAATATTAAAAAAAATTATATCTCTTGAACTGCTTCATTCATCGAGATGAAACTTTATAATAAATTCTACATTCTGGAGTGGAACAAGTGTGCAAAATTTCAACATGATTGGATGTACGGTCTGGAAGCTGGAAGTTGTTATTGTGTGAAGAAAAAGAAACGCTGCATGAGCATCTCAGGCTATGTCAATGAATCCAGCACTCGGATTTTTCAGGTTTATTTTCTTTAAAAATCGTTTTCTCTGTAATGGTTCGACCGGTGGACAGGAAATTTTCACCAAAGGAGCGCTTTGGCGTCTAGAATCTTTTAAAGCTAATTATGACGTCATATGTTACGTGGTATGGGAGCCATCTTGGAAAAACCGAAATACTTTGCACCTCTTTGCACCTCCACAACCACTGCATAGAAAAAATTGAGACATCACATTGTAAAGCACTCTCCAGGCATAATAACATATGTGAATGATGATGTAATATGTGCCTCTATTATGACGTCATAATTCGACAAGTAAAAAACTTCATCCGATTAGGATGAAATTTCTTGAGCATCATCTCGGGAAAAATTGATGTAGAAAAAAAAATCATAACGATGTCGTAGGTCACGTGGTTTGGCCGCCTTATTGTTTTAAATGAAAAGCCCAAAAAACCACATCACAAATCGGATAAATTTTGACCGAAATACCTCAGGTGGCGAGTGGGTAATTATTTATTTTTTCACTTGGCGCGATTCCTGCAGGCTCGCAGTACAGGCTGGTGGGGATTGTCTTAGCTCGGATTTAGCTATTTTCGCTTTTCATGGAATGTTGGCGGTTGTGCAACCGCTGATAACTTTTAATTGGTCAAAATCGGTCAAACAGCCACTGAAATACCTCAACAGTACTGGAACCATGCGTGAGTGCTATGTGCTATGAATAAAAATTGTGTGCAGAAAATGTCCACCAGTGTATGTGTGTGTGTGGGGATGTGGGAATGTGGGGATGTGGGATGTGTGGGGATGTGTGGGGATGTGTGTGTGTGTGTGTGTGTGTGTATGTATGGGGATGTGTGTGTGTGGGGATGTGTGTGTGTGGGGATGTGTGTGTGTGTGTGTGTGTGTGTGTGTGTGTGTGTTTGCGTGTATAGGATGTGTGTGTGTGTGTGTGTGTGTGTGTGTGTGTGTGTGTGTGTGTGTGTGTGTGTGTGTGTGTGTGTGTGTGAGTTTGCATGTATAGGATGTGTGTGTGTTTGCGTGTATAGGGTGTGTGTGTGTGTGTGTGTGTGTGTGTGTGTCTGTATGTATGGGGATGTGTGTGTGTGTGTGTGTGTGTGTGTGTGTGTGTGTGTGTGTGTGTGTGAGGGGGGCGGGGGGGATGTGTATGGTGTGTGTGTGTGTGTGTGTGTGTGTGTGTGTGTGTGTGTGTGAAAAAATAATAATGTGAAAGCGGGGTTGTATGAAAACGGAAAGGCGGAGAAAACCGGTCATCACTGCCAGCAGTTATAAAGTGGCAGTGCTAGTGTTATTATTTTTTCCATTTTTGGAAATAAAGTATCCCTGAACCTTTCCTCAAGATTGCTTTGTCTGTTTGATACAAGATCTGAGACACATGATGATCTCAAAATACAAGTGTGCATTTACCAAAGTTGGCTTAATGGTTAAGGTGGCTGGCTTGAGATCTTAGGGTCTTTAGTTTGAGCCCCTCTCATGCTGTTGAAATAGCACCAGGTGGGTTGACTCAGCCTGTCATCCTTCCGAAGTTGGAGAAATGAGTACCAGCTTACTGGTAACAGGGTCACTGAATCAGCGGGACAACCACAATTCCAGAAATGATGCAACCAGCAGCCACAGGATTCATACGAAACAACATTTACCAAAGTTAAATATGTTTTGTCATCCCTGTGAAGTTTCATCAGCGTTGCTTCAGCTGTTCGAAAGTCACAGTTGTTGATTCTCCTTTAAAACAATGACATGTGAGCACGTCTCAAGAAAAAGGACATTCAACCGACTTGAATATGTCATTCTAAAATTATGTAACCAAAAGCATTTTTTTGCCCAAATCTGAAAACCCCCGTGTAATGCTCTGTAACGCTTCAACAGACATCCCCTAAAATATTATGTAACACTTGATGAAGACACCCCTCTTTCCCCATATTTTATACCTTAATCCCAGGATGATATTTATGCGGTTGTTTTTTTCAGTTACTACGAACTCTATTTTCAAATGTAAAGGCGGTACATTACTGTCAATAAGACAAGGCAGCAGTCTCGGAATCCCGATAATGATGTCATAGGACATTGCTGAAAATGATGTAATCGTTTCTAAATATGTTCAATTGCTTTCATTTGCAAATGAGAATTAGAAAGAGCAATCAGAGATTGCAGAGCCTTGCCAGGATGTGTTTTCAGTGTTTTTGAAGGCTTTTGTGTTAAAACAAATATGGCGGCCGAACCACGTGCCCCCGATGACGTCATCATTCTTTTTTTTCTCCACCAATTTATCTCGAGATGACGCTCAATAAATTTCAAATTGATCGGATGAAGTTTTGTACTTGTCGAATCATGACGTCATAATGGAGGCACTTATGACATCATCATTAACATATTATTATTTTATCAACATGGGATTCTGCATGCAAAATTTAGGCTCGATCTGTTCAGCCGTTGCAGAGAAAAAGTGCTTTTAGTGTTTTTCACGAAAAACAATATGGCGGCAGAGCCATGTGACGTATGACGTCAATGTTTTGCATTCTGAATTTTTTTCACTAAGATAATGTAAAAAAATATCATATTCGTAGGATCAAGGGGTCTATTTGTCGAATTCTAACTTCGTAATGTTAGCACTTTTAATATCCTAAATAAACATGTTTTTTGGTCCCATTGCAGAGTTCTTCAGAATGAGCCATGACTCAATGTTTTCCATTCAGCCGTTTCGGAGATATAGAGGGGCAAAGTTTTTCTGTTTTTCCAAGATGGCGCCCATACCATGTAACGTATGACGTCATAAATATCATAAAAAAATTCTACAGGTGGAATTGCACGTATGGTGAAAATTTCCTGTCAATCGGACCAACGGTTGCAGAGAAAATAATATTTATTCTGTGCGGACAAACAGACAAACAAACAGACAGACAAAGAAACGGACTCAAATGCAATACCTTCTCCTCTGGCGAGGGTAATAATTGTCTGTGGAAAAAGCAATGATGGAATTTAAATAATGTGAATTGGTTTTGTCATTAATGGATTGAATGCGTGTCATTCAATACTTGCATCTTTAAACAAAGAGTACCTGGAACAAAGTTGTCATTGATTTATTTAGCAGAACAGCACTGGAAACACCCCTTCTCTGCCCCACTGTACAACTCTGCAACGCTTGGACATACACCGCTAAACCCCTTTGTGTTACATAATTTTGATTTTTTTTTTTGGTGACTGCAGTTTCTATCCACTGAATAGCTCTATCGGTAGCAATCACCATATCCTGATGCAACAGAGAGACCAATAATGCTGCAGACAAGGATTCAGGAACTTGAAATTTGTCTGAGATACCAAGATGCATTGGCCTATCCTTTCAGAAAGACAAAAGCAAAAGGGTTTAAGCATGAGGGCAGAAGATTGTCGTTGTGGTGGCTGTGTACTTTGTCTCATAACTGAAGATCAGACAGGGGAGGATATATGCATGCTATATATACACAGGGGACATTTCTAGTGTACAGTGCAGCAATTTTTTCTTGAAAAGTAACAAGATGACGTCTTATTCTGATGTACTCACTATCTACTGCAGTCTGTGTCATTCTCACACAAAAAAGATAAAGAAAGTTCTGTCTGGCCTTTATTCAGCTTTGACGATGGGTCTAGATGGCATCAGTGTCCATGTTGGAACCCATCTGTGGATCGGTCCCATCGGCCGATGGGTCTGCATTGTCATTTCTCGTGCATCCACAGATGGGTCGCCAAACGGGTCAGACCCATCGGCCGATGGGACCGATCCACAGATGGGTTCCAACATCCATGTTTCCAAATCCTGCTTTGACGTTTTTATCTTCCCTATTCAGTCTGTTCTTTTCCTTTGGCCAACTCCTCTCTGCATGGAAGTTAGCCAACATCACACCCATCCACAAGAAGGATAAAAAAACAGACCCCACTACCTACAGGCCAAAACAGACTCCCATATATCCCATATCATATAGTACCCTATCCCACTGCTAGGCAGTCAGCAGCTGCGGCTCTCTCTCTGCTGATTTGGAAACGATTAGACACTGGTCTAACAAATGGTACATGCCCTTCAATCCTGGAAAATCTCACTGTCTTACACTGTCACTCAGGAAGGATCATCAAACGAACCCACCTATCTATTTCCTTTTTCATCCACTTGAAGAGGTTCACTCTCTCAAACTTCGAGGTCTCATCATCAGCCATGACTTTTCCTGGGCTGACCACACAGCAAAGATGGTCTACAAATCCACCCACAGACTTGGCATCCTCTATCAATCCAATTATTTCCTTGGGAAATCAGAGCTATTCACAGTCCACCATAGTTCATTGGAGTACTGCTTTCCACTATGGGCTGGCACCACAGCATCATATCTGGATTCTATGGAATCTGAAGCTCTCAAACTTATTGGAATCTCCTGTGATAAGGCTGAAGTGCAGGGTCTGTTACTTTCAAATCTGAACTTTTGCACTGATCTGAAGTGTACTGAAGCAATGCACTGATCTTTTGTCATCCTCATTCTGACCCATGATCATTATTACTCCCATTAACCATTTCTAACCTAACCATCTTACTTGCTGATTTCAGTGTTTCTTCCCCTCCTCTCTATCCTCTTTTCCTGTTCATTCATTCCCTTCATATTTGCCCCACTGTAAGTTCTACTTTGCTCTTTCATGAACCTCACTCCTGTAAAGAAAATCAACATAACATAAACTTGGCTAAAAATAAAAGAGGATACTAATGAGCCATCTTACTATGAACTTTTCAAGGTCATGTTGATTTTGTTGTTGAAGAGATGTGTCTCCAAGGTTTATTTTCTATCTGCACAGGGCACAGGCGAAGCCGACGTTCAAACTTCTGGACTGCCCTGTCTGGAACTGGGCCGGCCAAGGCTTTGGCCAGGCGCTGGGGTATGAATAAGGTTGAGCAGTCGGCCTCCTCGCCTGCCTGCTCCTCTTTGGTGAGTGATGAAGCACCGAAGGCCGGTATGACCCCAAAGCCCAAAGCCTCAAGTTTAACTCAATTCTTTATCATTCAGGTATATCCATTTTGCCAGATAGTCTTTGGTACTGTTACATTTTGCTAGGAGACCTCCTGTTTTAATTGGCTGAAGGGCAAAAGCCCACTGGGAGAGATTATAATGGCAGTGGAAGAATCGAGGTGGATTTTAAACCATGAAATTCCAGGTTTTGAGCCTTGTCCAGAATAATGCTCCAACTTTGGCACTGCCAAGAAGATTGACAGTAAAGCCTGTTATTTCTGTTGCCTTTTCAAAAACCTGTGATTTGACACGTTGTTTGGTTTTGATTTTTTGTGACTCGGCATAGCGTTCACCACCAGGGAGCAGAGCCGGGAATTGTCGGGAAAAGCAGTGGCGAGTGCGACCACAGCGTGTGTACAACATGATTCTGGCAAAATTCCATTGAATGTTCTGTCAATTACACTGACTGCTTATCTTGCAGGGAAAAGCTATTTTAACAATTTAATTGTTTTTACAAATGTGGACAAACAAACTGGATAACCCCACAGCAGCATAAATAATGTACTGACCATGTTTTCATGTTGTTGCTATTCAGAATGTTGTTTCTATTTAAATAGAAATTATCTTGGAAGAACAGAGAAATTTGTGGAACACACAATTAAAAATTTATCATTTTTAGAAATGCATGACGCAAGGTCATTTGATTTCCTTTTTCTTTTTTGGTGTGTGTCTCATGCTTTTGTCTCCTAATTTGCAACAAGAGTAAGATGTTACCATAATTGAATTTTTAATAATAATTTGGATTTTGCAAGAATTAGTGCGTTGAACCTCTGAGACTTTTTATATGTACCGTACTTTAAAAAAAACAGCATTTCAGTGTGATATAGAACTGCAATTATTTCCTGGAATGGCATATAGTAGTCACGCGACACTTACTGTTGAGTTGTCTTTTCTGGGTTTGATTGGCAATGATTGGTCAATTGGCCTCCTCATTTCCTTGTTCAAAGTCATACAGGATCGTGAGACCACACATTACATGAATGTAGTCACACAGAGACTGTCGACCTTTTGTGTATTTATATACATTCTGCATATGCAACATAAATATTTAAATGCAATTCGTTATATTACTGAGATACAAGTAAAGCTCCGCCAATCTACCCACCGAAGGGAGCACCCGACGTACGACACTCGATTGCCACAAGTGCCGATACTTCATGTCTTTACATCAATTTGAGTAAGAACTGAATTTTTTTATTATGATGATGACCTTCTGCATGTGAAAATAATACGCTAGAGCCAATTTAGGAATTGTTTAAGGAACAAACAAACAAACTCACTCATATATATATATATATATATAAATATATATATATATATATATATATATATATATATATATATATATATATATATATATTATATATATACAGTGCATTCAGAAAGTATTCAGACCCCTTCACTTTTTCACATTTTGTTATGTTGCAGCCTTATGCTGAAATAGCTTAAATTTATTTTTTCCCTCATCAATTTACACTCAATACCCCATAATGACAAAGAGAAAACAGGATTTTAGAAAGTTTTGCAAATTTATTAAAAATAAATTGAAATTTAGCTCAGGTGCCTCCCATTTCTCTTGATCATCTTTGAGATGTTTCTACACCTTGTTTGGAGTCCACCTGTGGTAAATTCAATTGATTGGACATGATTTGGAAAGGCACACACCTGTCTATATATGGTCTCACTGCTGACAATGCATATCAGAGCAAAAACCAAGCCATGAGGTCGAAGGAACTGCCTGCAGAGATCAGAGACAGGATTGTGTCGAGGCACAGATTTAGGGAAGCCTACAAAAAAATCTCTGCTGCATTGAAGGTTCCCAAGAGCACAGTGTCCTCCATAATTCTTAAATGGAAGAAGTTTGGAACAACCAGGACTCTTCCTAGAGCTGGCCGCCTGGCCAAACTGAGCAATCGGGGGAGAAGGGCCTTGGTAAGAGAGGTGACCAAGAACCCGATGGTCACTCAGGCTGAGCTCCAGAGATCCTGTGTGGAGATGGGAGAAACTTGCAGAAGGACAACCATCACTGCAACACTCCACCGATCTGGGCTTTATGCCAGAGTGGCCAGACGGAAGCCAAACAGTTCAATCTTGGTTTCAACAGACCACAGAATCTTGTTCTCACAGTCTGAGAGTCCTTTAGTTGCTTTTTTGCAAACTCCAAGTGGGCTTTCATGTGTCTTTCACTGAGGAGAGGCTTCCGTCTATATATATATATATATATATATATTGTTGCGGATCTGCCGCCGGCCTTCTCCCCTTACCAAGGGGGGATTAGTCCCTTTGTCTTGACTGACCTGGTGCGACCCGGGACCTATTACATCCCTTCCGGACAGCACTAAATAGGGTTTCAGGACCAAATTCGCTGTTACCTAAGTACTAGCACTGCCCGGGATGCGAGGAAATAAGCCCCGCATGAACCACATGTGTTGGTGGTACGCCAAGCGGTTGCGTACACGTGATCCGTGCCGTTATTACTTACTAGACCCGATTGGAGCGATCTTATTCATACCACGCTTAGTCAATGGAGAAATCACAAAGGCGATCGAATTGGAAGGAAGAACAGAATTTATTTACACTATACAATGGTAGAAGAAGCAGAGACACAGAGGAACCCTTAAAAACACTCTTACTTAATACCCCAGGACTACGGGCCCGTCTCACACACACACTCACACGGGGATTGCTGATGGGCAGGTTGATGTTCACCAGCACATCCAGGGATGGCTCCCATGCAGCTCTCTCCGCCCCCCGGCACGTCCCTTGGAGATGGAAGTTGGTGAAAGCAGGAGCTCGCCGCATGTCACCTGAACGGAGCGGGTTATCACGGGGCAAACGGTAGAGAGCGGACTTTGGCGCGGCTGGCTGCTATTCACTCACGGTTATGGCCGTGCTTACTCGCGTGGCTGAAAAGCGCTATATGCGTTACCGGCGCATCTGGCTGCGCCCACGTACTTTGTACGACCAACACCTCTTCTTCTATCTCCTGGCGCGCACGTTCTAATGCAAGGTCAAAGTTGAACAATGGCGAGTGATGCATATTTGTCTCTCTCTCTCTTCACGTCCTTTGCCACTGCCATATGCACGCGAGTCCTTTGCCACTGCCGTATGCACGCGAGTCCTTTGCCACTGCTGTGTGCACGCGAGTCCGTCAAGTCCTCTCGAGGGCTTTTCGTATGGGCTTATATAGACCCGCCCCGTGAACCCTCTGGAACTCACTAGACTCGCTTCACCACGCCCTCTCATGCCATGCCGCTAGAGCTCTGATTGGCTGGTGGCTCTTACCGTCTCCCCCACGCCGCTCACCCCGACCCCGCCCCCCTCCTTCACCTTCCGAGGCCCTGCCTCGTGTTAGCTTGACTAGGGGACAGCCAAATGGGACGCGGGATGGATTACGCCCATAGAGGTAGAATGGGAGGGTGGACTCAAAATGAATGTATGGCCTACTCTCCTGTCTTTACACAACGCAGGTACTAAGAGGGGAAATGGCCTATTCTTACACATACTAAGACATAACTATACTACAAATGGGCCTATATGTTGCTCGTGGAACTACCTATGAGGGGCAAATCTTTAGCATTTATTGACCTCAATGTGCAAATCTCAAAACCGTAGCACTGCCCCCCTCCCTTGCCAGACTCGTCCCCGAGTCGAACCCACACAAGTGAGAACGACCGGTTTTGAGAAAGGTTTGGGACTAGTTTTTAAATTACGTGTGACACTTAGATGTGGTTCCCCTCTAACATTTAATCTAACTCCCTGTATGTGACAGTTTTACAACACTAGATATGTCCCACCTACTGCGTTGTGTAACTAACTCTAACTGACTCACACCCACAGCTAACCGAATTGTGGAATTATTTTGAAACTAAACATAAAGCCGGTGGGTAGCATCTTATTTACAACACTAAACCTAATTATTTACATTTCTATAACCCAGGACCTGTTCTTTTTGGAAAGAAGTTTGGAGGGGGAAAAAAAAAACACAGCAATGCACCAATGCACCAATACACCTTTCACACTAAGTTCACATTTCAAATGTCATATTTGCTGCTTGGCTGCATCTTCTTGCTTCCTGCTTCATCTTCGGTGTGCAATAATAAAAAGAACTTAAATGTCTCTTTCCTGGCACACCAGAATACAATGTACAAACCGTGTCCGTTTTTATTGCCAGCAGGGCCAATCTCATGTGGTCCGACTGCGTGACATCGACGCCACTTAGAACCAGTGGTCCGCAGGTGCAAAGTAAGTTTGCCATAAATGACTGCTCAGCAAAAAGGCAAGGCCACAGAATGTGTGGTCCATAATGTGTACTGTGGTGCAGCAAAATGCAGCAGGGGTGCCGCACAGGTGTAGCCAGGTGCAGCTGCACAGTTCAGTGTTCCTGCACACTTCCCCTCCAAAATGGATCCATGGGTGGGGAGGAGAGACAAAGCACAGTTAGCAAAGGAAAGGACGCAAAGGTACACACAATACAAGGTAATGCAACGCAAGGGGCACAGAGGAGTGAGCAGAGCAGACTCGTCCCTACAGTCCGTACCCCCCAACGTCGGGTACACAACAGTACCTTTACCCCTCCCTGTATTTACACTTTACAAATTCGTCTCTACGTCCTGTCTCCCATATCCCCCTCTAAACCAAATTCGTCTTCCAATCCCTCCCAAGAAGGAAGAGATGGAATTACACACAATGTCACACTTCCACGTCATGATGCGTCTCACTTACTCAACAGTTTACAAAACCCTGTGTGGAGTTCCGTCTCCTTGGTGAGTGGATGTGGATGGTGCGAAGAGATTTCTCATCCTACCTAAGTAGTGTAATAATGTTGCTTCTGGGACACCTCCGTTTAACATGGGAAATCCCTATCTAATGTCATTTACCCCCTTGTCTTTTTCAAAAATCATAAACACCTCTATTTCTCCCACCCTCATCTTTATGAACCTTTTGTCTGTAGTACCTATCCTTAATGTTGTTCATTAGACCACTCAAACACTACAAATATTTGTTTTCTCTTATAGACCTATCATCCTTCTTCTACATATCATCTGGCAGATTAATCTTTGACCCATTCACTTCCATATTAATTCTTTCCCTCCCTCATTGCCCCTAAAGACCTCTATTTCTCTCACCCTGTTCTTTACGAACCTTCTAACCTTTTGACATGCTATCCTTATTCATTAGACCACTTAAACACCTGTGATCCTTCTGACCTTATGGACCTTTTAACCTTTTACTCTTAATATCATCTGGTGAATATAACCCACTCAAACATCGACCCGACAAATATTTGTTTATGCGTGGGAAATAATTTAATTATCTTGCCACTCTCTTCACCATCTAATATATTAACAAAAAATATGTTTGAGTTTGGTTCTTTATTAAGATATTTTAACTGAGCTAAGATAAAATGGTAAACCTCCCTCAATGTTCTTGTTTGAGCACCTCCAGTGCCACATACCATTTTAAAATTAAAGTATATATTTTCCTGACAACCATCAAAGTTTTCCGTCCACTCAAAAATATTTCCATCTTTTTTACCCAATTCACCGGTATTTAAATTAATTCTCTTATTTGTTTTGTGAATTTTTTTACCAGTTGCCTTTTCAATTATACCTATTTGATATTTTTCACATTCATTATGTTTTCCATTTATATACCAAGGTTGATTACACCTCCACTCTTTAGTCTGGTTGATACTTGGTTCTATCATTTATATAATAGTAAAAAAGGCGGCGGTAGCCCATTAAAATCCCCAACCCCCCCCCCCCCCTTTTTAACTTATCACTTATATATATCTTATCACTTATATATATCTTATCACTTATGTATATCTTATCACTTATATATATCTTATCACTTATATATATATCTTATCACTTATATACTTATATAACCATAAGGGAGACTATCAATTCCATTTTCTAAAATAAACCTCTTATCATCAAAAGCCCCCAATGCTTTCTTATTTATCTCTTCTGAATATAATTGATGTTTATAACTTCTTATTCCATTAATCTTTCTAAACTCTTCTTTCTTTGTTGTTAAACAGTTATAATAATCCTTAAAGTTTATTGTTTCTTTAATAACATTTTTCTTTACACCTTTTAACTTCTTATCAGTCTTTTCAACGTTATTCACAATGTATTTATAAGCATAAGCCTTTGACCTCAATCCCACAAATTCACTCATAACATTTCCTCCTAATTCATCCTTGAACTTTCCAATCACCTTTTTATTTTTAGAAGAGAACAACTCACTCTCTGGACTGTAATTACTCGTGTCATAGATATTAATGTCTCTTTTCATGTCTGAATAAACATCGTTGGTATTAATTTTCAAAATAAAACTATCTGTATCCATATAAAGTAGATTAACATCATTTTGATATTTCTTCCTCAAGTTATTATAAAAGTAATCATACATTAATGACTTTGATAAATCAAGAATTGTTGTTCCAATATAAATAGGTTTGTTCATTTCAATACTCTCTTTAATCAAATGGATCGCACAAAAGTTCTCAGTAAAGACCTCAGCTCGAGTAAAACTCGGTCTATTAATTAATTTTGATGCTTGTTCCCAAGATGTTGATAGTCTGATATTTTGTCTTTTCCTCACATTCTCCATAGTCTTACCAAAGACCGCATTATTCATCAATTTATAAAAGTCTTTCTCAAAATCTGTTTTTGACTCTGTTCTTCTTTGTGTATTAAAATCAATGTACCCCTTTAACCAATGACTTTGATTGAACTTTAGAACCCTATGGATCTTCTCTACTCTTAGACCTTTTGATAAATATTGTCGCAAATTTCTTTGGTGTAGAACATAATTTTTCTTGTTATATAATGTAGTAAGTAATTTTTCTGTTGATTCACCTATATCAAACGATCGTTGATAATCACTCAACCATTCTTTCTTTGGACTTTCTTTCTCACAAGCAAATGGGAGATCTTTGTGTAGGTTATGGAGTTCCTCTGGATATTTTAAATCAATTTCAAAATAATAACCAACTTTTTCTTCATCCAATTCTTTTTGTGTAGAGATACATACATCTTGTAAAACGTTTTTGTAGTCTTTTTCCTTTACCCATCTAAGTTTTCCATAAGGAAGAGCCTGAGACATTGCCCAGCCATACAGGTTGTTCGCGTCATAGTACATCAAGTAAGAACTCTCTTTCGTTGGATCATAATTTGGAAGATATTTGTTATTTGCTTTTGCGTATCTACTCGAGCAGACTTGTGAAATTCCACCTCTTTTTGCCTTTTCAATCATCAAAAGCATATCAACATCGGTTATCAAATCCAAATCTTGTTTTGTCATTTTCAACATCGCACTCCAGGCCAATCCAGGTGCTGTGTAGTAGTGAGCAGGATCCAATCCATATCCAGTGCGACAAACAGATCTAAAGGCTTCAAATACATCGGCCAATAAAAGCACATCAGTTTTGAGATACAAATCGTGATACTCGCCAAGATTCTTGATGTTATATTTTTCCCAAACATTTTGTGCGTGTACATAATCTTTATCAGATATATGACTATTATTTAATTTGTTATAGAAATTTTCTTTTGAAGGAAGTTGTGTTTCATTGAATCTCTCAAATGAGTCCATATAGTCATAGGGGTACATTCCCTTTTGTGTTAGAAAATCTTTATCTAAAAAATACTCTGAAAGACATGGAAACTCTTTTAGATTTTGAACCAAGTTAACCAATGGACTTGCCATGAATTTAAATGTATCAAGAAATCTGATATGAGTAATAGGAGATGTGTGAATTGTTTTTGTGAATGAAATGTATTTCTGATCCGTGTTTGGAATTGCTGAGATACTTCCAGAAGTCTTTGAGAGTTCCTTGATAAATAGATGTGTATCATAATGAGCGTTGTTATGAAGAAAGACAGGAATGAAAGAGGGGAGTTGATAATTAATATTACAACTTTGATGAGCCGGACCTCTATATTTACCAGTGAGATGACAATGGTCTCTAACCTTTAGACCTTTACCAATTTTCTCCTCACAAATATGACAGACATTGTTTTTTATAAATTCCCTTTTTTCTTTACTTGTTAAGGACATTGGTTTATTGGTTTCTCTCATTATCTTGGTTAATCGAACACAGTCTTTTTCTAGTCGTTTCACAAACTCCTCTGGGGTATTTGAGCCCCTATACATCTCTAACTTGTTATATTTATCACCAACGGATGATTTGATATAATAACAAAAACCACAAGGAGTATGTTTTTGATATTTATTTGTGTATGATTCTTTTGGATCTTGAGAAGCAGTATCAATTTTTTCTAAAATACTTTCAAAATCAGCATATATAACAAATGGATGTTTGATCTTTTTATTTTCATCTTTGAATGTGATCTTTGAGCCTTCTTTAGGCATATTGATTACCGTTGATTTATGTTCGCCACAATAATTTGAATGTTTATCTAATCTTTCTTGTGAATTGAAGAAGTTAAGACAACGCAAACAAATATATATTTTATTTGTTCTCTTACAGACTTGTGGTTTTATTAATTTAGCAATATCTTTGATGTATGTATAATGTGAATTTTCGTCTGAATTAAAATATAGAAGATTAATATGAGTTTGTTTACAATTGTCAGAAAGCTTTAAAACCTGAATGTTGTTTGTTTCTGTTAGACCATAAACATTAACTGATAAATTATTCATCTTTTCAAATTTAGGAATATCATTTAAAGTCATCGGAAACTTTAGATCTTTCGTATTTAATGTATTCTCATATTTTTTATAATGAGATACTCTTTCATCATGAAAATGTGGAGGATGTAAGTGTGCTAAAATAGACCAGAGAAAACATTTATTGTCTTTATTTTTGATATTGATAACTGCTTTTCTATTTTTGATAACACTGGGTAAATCAATGTAAGAAGAAGCTTTTAGAGGATCTGAT
Source organism: Myxine glutinosa (assembly GCF_964187855.1). Classification (NCBI taxonomy): domain Eukaryota; kingdom Metazoa; phylum Chordata; class Myxini; order Myxiniformes; family Myxinidae; genus Myxine; species Myxine glutinosa. The sequence goes on from NC_136262.1 coordinate 53,655,698, forward strand.
TTAAGAATATGAATGTCTATGTAAATAATTTTTCCTATATTGAATCCACTTCCTACGATTGAATTATCCACATCTTGCTCTTGTTTAATAAGTTCATCATAGACTCCTGATGTTTTAAAATCTTGATATGAAGATATAAAGTGTGGCTCAGTTCTCATGTATGGTGCATCTATAACTCCTTCATCCTTTGTCATTTCTAATTTTACTCCCATATAAAATTTAAGTGGTTTCATTTCCTTTAGTGTTTTTTCAATCAACGTTTGAACAGCAGGTTTAACTATTTCTACAGCATCAACTATAGACTCTGGTTCAGGAGGTTTGAAGTTAAAGACTCTTATTTTAATATGTCCTTTGAATGCTCCATCAGAGTTTTTAGTTGTGATAAAATTTGATAAATGTAGATTTGTTTTAAGATGTATTTTGAAGCCTTTCTTGAGGATATTTTTATTACATGTAGAACAGTGTTTTGTTTCAGGTGGAAGAGGGGAAAGTTTGTTTAAAATGTTGTATGTATGTTTTGCGGTGAGAATATGTTGTTTATAATATTTTACTTCCTTCTCGCAAGTATCACAATAAACCATATTTATAGCGTGAGAAAACGTGGTGTTTTATATATATCACTGTGCTTAAAATAAAACACTTTTGAGCTTTACAGCTCCGTTTTATATATATCACTGTGCTTAAACTAAAACACTTTTTCACTCAGAATCATCTAAGTCATAACTATCACATGAATACTCAGAATCATACTCAGAGTCATCAATAAAGCTACTCTCATAACTATCATTTGAGCACAAACTATTAGTATCATAACTATCATCTGTGTTCAATGAAATACTATCATCACCATCATCCAAGTTCAATGAAATACTATCATCACTATCGTCCGAGTTCAATGAAATAGTAAAATCTTCACTGCTGTATTGACTCATATTTAATTAGCAAGAAAAATATTCCCATCAATATCTATATACTTTCTTTCATTAACAGATTCAATCTCTACAATTTTTATATCAAAAGTTATCTTTAAATAATCTCTAACTATCATAGAACGAAATGACATTTCACCAGAAATATTAACATCATTCATTTTACTTAGATCTACACCCTTTGGATTATTAAAGAAAATACAAATGTCTCCTCTAGAATTATTAATGGTCTTATCATTCTTTTTCAAAGTATCGTGGTCAATCACTTTTTCAAGCTTTGAATAAATTGCCAGGAGTAGAGGAGAAACTTTTGTTAGATTTACTTTAATGGATGTCTTTCCAGGTATAGTTAGAGCTCTTCCTTTAAATGAAATAGAGGGGCTCATGTTATTTTCCATAACTGGTTTTACCCAAAAATTTCCATATTTATCTTTGTTCAATTTAACATCTTTGACATATTTTTCTATATCTTCCACCGAAGTAGAGATTGATTGAAATTTGTCTTTTGTGCTTTGAAACATTGTATTTATTAATGAATAAACTTGCGTTTAGTTTAAGTAAAAATTTACCACATAAATATGATAAGTTCTGAAGGATATTTAGAATTTCCAGACTCTCCATATGATAAATTAGAGAATTGTCCGGCTTGTGATAGAGTGGGGCTTAATGATGAGGATTCATATAAACAATGTTTATTCTGTGATTATATTCTAATTAATGATAATAAGAAATATAAAAAAACATATAACTCTTTTAAATTAGAACCAAAAATGAATTACTTTACAAGATTAATAAGAGAGATGAATGTTAAGCATTATGGTGATAATACACCATTTCTTACAAGGAAAGAGACTCTTTGTATTGAGGAAATGTATAAGGGTTTAATGATATTTATTATTCAAAATAATTTTAATGGAAATGTTAATACAAGATACTACATAAATAAAATAATGAATTATTTTGAAATTAAACCAGAACTCAGGATAAAATATAGAGTTTCTAAAATAGCTCAAAAAAAGTTGGATGACTTGTTTTCCAAATATATAAATGAATGATTTTTTACCCGTTTGGGAAAATAAGATAAAATTTAATAACCATAAAAACATTCCAAATTCATTGAGATGTCTAATAGTTGGTTCAAGCGGATGTGGGAAAACCTGTTTACTTTTAAAGATGCTCCTTGGTCCTAATTTTTTAGATTATGATAATTTAATAATTTTTACAAAGTCAAGTTTTCAACCCGAGTATCAACTACTCTCACAGGGTTTTAATGCAGGTCTTAAAAAGGAAGACATTATCGGTTTATTTAAACTTCAAAACAAACTGAATGATTATAATATTGAAGATATAATACAATTATTTTGTGATACACAGAAATCAAAATCGAAACCCATAACTTGTATTCTCAGTGATAATACGGATGATATACCTTCACCTCAAGATTTAGATAAATCAAAAAAGAACCTCGTCATCTTTGATGATTGTGTTAATGAGAGAAACCAAACAGTAATGGATAGCTACTATACAAGAGGGAGACATTCTTCTTGTAATTGTATATATCTTAGTCAATCATATTTTCAACTCCCTCGACGCTCAATAAGAAACAATGCCAATACTTTTATTTTATTTAAGTTAAATTCAATAGATGTAAATAATTTTTGGAGAGATAATTGCTCTACGTTATGTAGTAAAAAAGAATTTGAAAATTATATGAAACACACGATTGGAAAATATAAATATATTGTTGTGAAACAAGATGAGATACTAAATGATATTTTTCAATAAATAAATACAGAAAATGAATACTGAAGAAAGAGAAAGAAAGTTTAAGGAACATCAACAATTAGTTTCAAAAGTTGTTAAACAACAGGAAGAGATAAAGAAGAAACGGAGACAGAAACTAACTGGTGAAGAAGCCTTTGAAAGAAAACAAGAGAAATTCTTTAAACCACTTTTGAAAACTCAACACTCACCTACAGTACCCACGGTAGAATTTACTCCGAAAAAACTTCAAATGCTCAAAGATTTTAGTCAGATAACAAAACAAGAACTTGGTGAATTAGAATATGATGACGAGGGATTATTTCGGAAACTTGAGGAGGTAAATCAACCCCCTAATTATGTTGTGGAAGCTCTTCAAAACAATGAATATTCGGCGGGTTCAAAAACCAGAGCAGGTCTCATTCCAACAGAAGAACCAGCAGTGTTTCATCTTGTGGAAGAAAAGGTATTGATATTTAATGATGAATTGATGTTCTTGAGTTCTACTCAACCAAATGTTAAATTAACTCCAAGATTAATGTTTCTTCTAACAAACCCCGGATTCAGCGGTTCAAAATATTTTGAGGAACCACTTGATATGGAAAGAGAGGAAGATAGGGTATATATTGAGTTGCTAAATGCACTTGATTATGGAGTTTCTGTTGCTGGTAAAAGTAAGAAGAATGAGAAGGAGAAACATATTATTGATGCTTTAAGTAAGCTTGGTTCGGGTGTTAGTTTTCTTCCAAATGACCCATCACAATTAGTTAATAGGCTATTATTGTTGTTAGGTAGTAAGAAGGCTGGAAACAACAATTGTTTTAATGAATCCTCAGCCATTTTAGATCAGTTGATGAACATGAAAATAATTAATAAATGTCAATACAAAGATATTTTATTAGATATTAAATAAGATGAGAAGCACAATTCTTAGTTTTAATTTCACAACGAGCGATTACACAGCTTCATTCCCTTACCCACTACAACTTGACCCCCTTACCTCATATGAGGCATCTTTGTTGTCAATGGAAACTTACAATACCCTTTTTAATATCACAGAGAAAAACAACAAGTTTAGTTATAATCCAGGAAGTGGATATAAAACTATAACCGTTTCACCTGGAGCTTACGAGATTTCTCAAATATCTTCAGAAGTCTCTCGCCTTATGAAAGAAAAAGGTGATGAACCAAAAAATATTGTAATAGATATTCAAAAACACACTTCAAAATCAACTATTAAACTTAAAAATAATTATAAAGTTGATTTCACGATTGAAAATTCGTTTAGAGAGCTATTGGGTTTCTCTTCAAAAAAGATTGAAAATAACGGGACGTTTTACAGTGATAATGTTATCCAAATATCCTCCGGTATAAATTCAGTATTAATTCATTGTGATTTGATTGATGGTGCTTATAACGATGGAATAAGAACAAATACAATATTTTCATTCAGTGCATACTCAACCCCGATTGGTTATAAATTTAATATGGAACCAAAAAATCTTGTCTATTTACCTGTGTCAGGAAAAACCATATACAGAGTAAATTTTAGGATAACCGACCAAGATAATCGTATGATATCCTTTAATGATGAAATTATATCCATCAGAATTCACCTACGTGAAGTTTTTCAATAAATAAATAATGGTTATTGTGAGAAAACACGAGTTGGGAAAATATAAAATAATTACAGGGGAGGGCATGTTCCTTTCACCAGACTATACAAGGTATGTGGGTAGAGGATACTATAAACCTAAGAGACAACGAGGTGTAGGTCATCAATTTCGAAATAAAGGAGATGGGATAATTGATACTCTAATGGGTATTGGTTCAACCATCCTTAAACATAAAGACCTAATTGGTTCAACTGCTTCTGCCGTGGGCTCCGTTGCGGGTGCTATAAAGAGTATAAAAGATGCTCAAAAGGAGTCTCATAAATTACAAGCAATCAAAGAAATAAAAAAAGGTAAAACTCAACTATCTTCACAAGAACGACAAAAAATCATTAAAATACTTGGGTCAGGGTTTCAACAATTTTAATGCTATATAAATACAAGTATGGAAGCGATTGATAGTATCTATGATTTGGATGATACGATTATCATTTCAAACTCCACTAAAAAGGAAGACTATTTTAAGGTAAATGCTATAACAGGAACAGACTGGAATTCAAACGGAACAAAAAGTTTTGAAATAAATAATCAACAAACTTACTTGAATATAGCTGATAGTTTCTTGCTGTGTAAATTTAAATTCACTAAGGCTGCGAATAATACTAATGCTACACTCGTAAATGATTTCTTCTGGAAAATGTTTGACAGTGTCCGCCTGTATATTGGAACACAAGAGGTTGAAGCGGTTGATTATGTCTCTGCTACATCTGAAATGATGAAATTTACACTATATTCGTTTAGTGATAGAATGGGTAAGGGAGCTGTTGAGGGTTTTATTCCTGATATGTCAACGGGTACAAACGCAGACCCTGGTTATAGTCAAAGGAAGTCAATGTATAATGATGACGCAAAAGCTGAGAATAGTTTTACCGTAGCAGTACCTCTGAAAGGTATATTTGGATTTTGTGATTATGATAAAGTTTTGTATGGGCTTAAAATTAGATTTCAACTACAAAGGAATGATAATGTAAATAGATTGCTTTTTGGGGATGAAAATGCTTTTGGAGAAAATAATAAATTTGTTATTAATGATTTGTGTTGGTATATCAGTGAATATACTCCTAATCTTAAAACGGAAGACATGTTAAATAGAAGACTTAACTCAAAGAAACCGCTAAATGTATCATACCTTAAAAGAAGATGTCAACACGTTAAACTGGAACACACTACCTACACTTGGAATTTAGGTGTTCTTCAAGGAAAGCCACGATACCTCTGGCTCATTTTTAAAAAAACAGATGGAGAGGACGGTACTAATAAGAATAATGCCCTGAGTGATAATGCAAAGGTAAAACAACTTCGGGTTTCTCTTGATGGCACATTTTATCCGCGAGATAGATTGGAAATTGATTGGGAAAAAAATGATTATGCGGAAGCCTACAAGTCCTACCAAAAGGTGTGTGAAAGTAATGGTAATAATGATCCTATTTTGGATATGGTTGCGTTTCAAAAACTTTATACAATCTACGCAATTGACCTGAGTTCTCAAAAGGAAACTATAAAGTCTAATCGAGTGGATACTTCTCTATACATTGAAAGAGGGGAGAGTGAAGAGGTTAATGCATATTGTTTGCTTTTGGAGGAAACAGAATTACAGATTAATACAGATAATGGTGTTATGATTAATATCACATAGGTTTTTTCTCATAAATAAATGGTTGGGGTATATGTTAATCAAATCAATCTTAATAAATTAACATCTTGTATTCAAAATCAAAAGCCTTGTATTATTAATGTTAATACAATTCAAAGAAAAGGAGCTGTAAGAATTGATGTTTTACTCACACACACACAAGTAAAAACACTAAATGATGTTGGATCACTTAAAATTAAAATGACGAAACCTATGTTAAAGAAATATTCAATAGACGAGTCAAGAGGAGGATTTCTCCCGTTTCTAATTCCTTTATTTGCTGGTTTAAGTGCGGCGGGAGCATTGACTGGTGGTATTTCAGCAGCGGTAAAAACTGCTAACGAAAGGAAGGCACAACTAAAAGCTCAAAAAGAATTGGAAAGACATAACAAGGAGTTGGAGAAACAAATTAGTGGAAGTGGTGTAATTGTAGATTTTGCTCAAAAACTTGAAAGTCTACCTGATAAAGCTAGATTGTTGGTTGGAGATATGCTTTCCTCTATCGCTCAAGCGGGTGTTAAACTAACTAAACGGGGTAATGGATTGTATCTTTCTCATAAATAAATGGATAAATGGTTTAAACAATTTGGAAAGAATACAACGTCAAATATAGAACTAGCTAAGTATTGTAAAACACTAAAAATTGATAATGTGGTTATTTGTATGAGAGATGAATTAACACATATAAATAAGAATACAAAGAATATTATTATGAATTTAGACACACAGAATGGTTCTCATTGGGTTTGTATTCATAATAGTCAGGATAAATATTATTTTGATAGTTATGGTATGCCACCACCTGTTGAAGTAATACAATTCTTACAGAATGGTGTTTATCAAACATTCCAAGTTCAAGAAATTAATTCTAAATGTTGTGGCCAATTATGTTTATATGTATTATTTCAACTCAACAATAATGAAAATTTTTATGATATCATTTTTTATCTAATATAAATGACCTATGTTGGAAAAGATGGTTCTATCTTTGGAAAATCCTCTCAGGATATTGATTTATCAAATTATTATACAAAGGCACAGGCTGAACGACAAAAATATAGTGTAAGTAAAAATATTAATATGAAGAATACTTATAAATTAATCAATTATCCAAACCCTACAGATGCGAATGACTTGATTAGATTCAGTGATTTATCACAATATATATCTTTAAAGAAAACAGCACGTTTTGTGAAACAAGTAAAATTTACAACCACAACACCTGGTTATACTGACCATACACCTTTCCTCATTGAATTTAACTACCTGCTTACAATTAAATTTTATAAAGAAGGACATTTAGTTAATATGCGAATTAATAAATGGGGGTATGATATGCCTGATTTAGGGTATAATTGGTCTTTTTCAATAAACATAGAAGACCTACATGATTTAAATCAGTCTCGTAAAGAAGAATATTATCCACTTGGTGAAGATAAGGATTTATGTGGAAGTACAATTAGTAAACAACAAATACGTGATTTTAAGAAAAGAAAAATATATGATAGTATAGCGATGGTTCGCATGACAAAGAAGGAAGGTAATGAGATAAGGATAGAAAGCCGAGGAATACAAACCGATTTGGTAGTGGGAAGATGGGGTGGTATTACCTGTCATAATATTAATCTCACATATATTTCTGATACATAAATGGCAGGAAGAAGACTACAAGAGAATTATAATTTTTGTATTCAAGGATACCTACAAGAAAAGGGTGCTCGGTATTACATACCTTATGATTTGGAGCATATACATGGGAATTTTGTCATAAAAAACTGGCCTTATACTGATATTGTTAAACCCACAAATAGAGACTTGTTTAAAATATTAAATAAAAATGAACTTCTCAAAGTTATGAAATATAAAACTCTTTTAGAAATCGTCAACAAATCTTATTGGTATCCTATTATGAGAAAAATAATTATAGATACAAGAATATCTCAAAATCCAGATGAGTATATGTATAATATTCTTTGGGGTTCAAACTCAAGGGTAGCAAGGGATGAGGAAGGAGTTGAAGAAGAGAAGGAGGAAAGAGAGAAAAAGGAGAAGGAGGAAAGGGAGAGGGAGGAGAAGGAGGAGAGGGAGAAAAAGGAGGAGAAGGAGGAGAGGGAGAAAAAGGAGAAGGAGGAAAGGGAGAAAAGGGAGAAGGAGGAAAGGGAGAAAAGGGAGAAAAAGGAGAAGGAGGAGAGGGAGAAAATGGAGGAGGAGGAGAGGGAGCAAAGAGAGAGGGAGGAAAAATATAAAAAGATGGAAATCAGTGAGATTCATAAAAGATTGAGTGTATTAAAGCAAATAAATCAATCTCAACGCACCGAAGAGGAAATTAAAGAATTAACAACTCTTATGAAGATAATGGTTTCAAAAATAAGAACGTCAATGTCTTCAATTTCAGGGAGGAGATTTAAACGAGAAAGTGGTGAAGAAGAAGAAGAAGAAGAAGGAAAAGATTATGTGATTGATGATGTTGGTGTCATTGACTTTAGTTAGTTTTTATTTGTAAATAAATGGAGGAGAGAGTGAAGGCATTCCTTAGGATTCTTTATGTTTTAAAAATAAAGATTGAAATGTATATGTTGAAAACCAAAAAGGTTTTGATACTCTGTCGGAATTTTTCTGATAAATAAATATGAGTTATTGTCTCAAATGTAAAAAGAAAACTAAATCTAAAAATATCTCTTATGTTAAAGCTAAAAATAATAGAGTTTATCAAAAAGGAATATGTCAAGTATGTGGCTCTAAAAAGTGCCAATTCATCTCTCCTAAAAGAGGAGGAGACATACAAAAGTTTCTGTCAGGAAGTAAATTTACAACAACTGGAATTCCAGGGGAATTACACCTTCCAGGGTATTCTTTCTGTGGTCCAGGAACAAACTTGGATAAAAGATTAGATGAGGCTGACAATCCTAAACCTTGGTCTAAACCTACAAATAGGGTTGACGAAGTGTGTATGAAGCATGATATTGCTTATGGGAAAACCACTACGTTGACTGAAAAACATAAAGCCGACAGCGAAATGTTGTATAATTTGTCTTTGATACAAAATCCAACGTTGAGAGAGAAAGTTGATAGGTTTATTGTGAGAAATTTGATAAATGCTAAATTGAAACTTGGTCTTGGTTATTCCTCAAAAAACTATTAGGCTCTAATGATGTCATCAAGACTGAGGAGCTTTTGGCTGAAGAATTACACAAACCTATAATCACAAAGTTTAAAAGAAGGAAGGTTTATTCTAAATACACCGACCACATATGGTCCGCTGATTTAATTGAATTGAATAATGACAGGGGATACAGGTATGCTTTAACCGTTATTGATTTGAGGAGTAGATTTGCCTGGGTTGTCCCTTTAAAAAATAAAAGGGGTGATACTTTAATGTTAGCCTTTAAGCTAATATTTGATCGGGATAAAAGGAAACCAAAGAAGTTATGGACTGATGAGGGAACAGAGTTCTATAACAAAATATTCATGAAATTTCTTAAGGGGAAGGGTATTAAATTATACAGCACCTTTAATGAAGGAAAGGCAGTTGTTATTGAGCGTTTTAATCGTACTTTAAAAGAGAAATTATATAAAAAATTCACACAACTCGGTTCTCAAAAATGGGTGTATTTAATTCAGGATATTGTAGATAATTACAATAATACAGTTCATTCATCAACACAATCAAAACCATCAGAAACATTTACAAAATTAGAATATGAAAAGGAGATTAATTTGAGAAAGCCCAAGTTTAAAGTTGGTGATATTGTAAGAATATACAAATGGAAAAGTCATTTTGAGAAAGGTTATACACAAAAATGGACTCGTGAATTATTTAAAATCATTGATGTAATGGATACAGTCCCTTGGACCTACAAATTATATGATTTAAATGGAGAAGAAATCTTGGGTTCATTTTACTCACAAGAATTACAAAAAACACAAGTAAGCAGATAATACCCTTGAAAATAATAAATAAATAAATAAAATGTAATGGGGATACGTTTTTATATCTGTGAACCCCAAACACAGAATCCCACAACTTTTTAGTTGGGGCTTAACTTTTGTGTGTGTATAATGGGGATACGTTTTTAAATCTGTGAACCCCAAACACAGAATCCCACAACTTTTTAGTTGGGGCTTAACTTTTGTGTGTGTATAATGGGGATACGTTTTTAAATCTGTGAACCCCAAACACAGAATCCCACAACTTTTTAGTTGGGGCTTAACTTTTGTGTGTGTATAATGGGGATACGTTTTTAAATCTGTGAACCCCAAACACAGAATCCCACAACTTTTTAGTTGGGGCTTAACTTTTGTGTGTGTATAATGGGGATACGTTTTTAAATCTGTGAACCCCAAACACAGAATCCCACAACTTTTTAGTTGGGGCTTAACTTTTGTGTGTGTGTGTATGTGCGAGTGAGTCATAATAATATACAAACCCTAACCCAACCCAAGCCCTAACCCAACCCCATCCCTAACCCAAACCCATCCCTAACCCAACCCATCCCTAACCCAACCCCATCCCTAACCCAACCCCATCCCTAACCCAACCCCATCCCTAACCCAACCCCATCCCTAACCCAACCCCATCCCTAACCCAACCCCAACCCTAACCCAACCCCATCCCTAACCCAACCCCATCCCTAACCCAACCCATCCCTAACCCTCACATTCAAAATCCCAACCCTAACCCAATCCCATCCCTAACCCAACCCCAACCCTAACCCTCACATTCAAAATCCCAACCCTAACCCAACCCATCCCTAACCCAACCCCATCCCTAACCCAACCCCATCCCTAACCCAACCCCAACCCTAACCCTCACATTCAAAATCCCAACCCTAACCCAACCCCATCCCTAACCCTCACATTCAAAATCCCACCCAAACCCTAACATAATCTTTCTTTTCTTCTTTTTTAAATACGTATTTCTTTTTTTTTTTTTCCTCTTCCTCCAATTCTGTCTTTCAAGGCTTTTAAGTTTGAAGAAGTAGAAATGGGAAGAAAGAATTTTCCAGCATTTTCTTCCTCGAACTTTCTTGATATTGCTTAAATCAAGCGTCATTAAATAAAGAACATTGTTCATTGCTTTAGAATCCAAAGAGTCTCCAAGAGGAACCCCACAGGTAGAGTCTCCAAAATAAAACCAACTTTCCAAGTTCCCAAGGTATAACCACATTCCTGTTGAGCCTCCAAGATAGGTATCACATTCCGAGTCATCAAAACAAAACCCCCATTCCGAGTCTCCAAAAATATAACCATCTTTCCAAGTCCCCAAGGTAAAACCACAATTTTCAGAAATATTGGGGGTTTCCGTGATAAGTCTCACATAGTATAACTGCGGACCATCAGGGAAAACTTCCCTTTCCCAATTTTTTAGGGTTTCTATGATGTGTCTCACATAGTATAACTGCGGACCATCAGGGAGAATTCCCATTTCACAATTTTTTAGGGTTTCTATGATGTGTCTCACATAGTATAACTGCGGACCATCAGGGAGAACTCTCCTTGCCCAATTTTTTAGGGTTTCTATGATGTGTCTCACATAGTATAACTGCGGACCATCAGGGAGAACTCTCCTTGCCCAATTTTTTAGGGTTTCTATGATGTGTCTCACATAGTATAACTGCGGACCATCAGGGAGAACTCTCCTTGCCCAATTTTTTAGGGTTTCTATGATGTGTCTCACATAGTATAACTGCGGACCATCAGGGAGAACTCTCCTTTCCCAATTTTCAGAAATTTGTGGGTCTCCAATGTATGACTTGTATTCTGGCTCATCAAGGTAGAACTTGTTCAGTGGGTTTTGTTTTGATAACTCACAACAAGTATCATCATGGTAAAACTCTTTTTCAGGATTTTGTGGATCTCCAAGGTATAACTCTTTGGCTGGGTCATCAAGGTAGAACTCGTTCTGGGGGTCTTGGTTGTTCAAAATGTCTTCAAACAAAAAAATAACTTCATCCCAAGTTGTGTTAAAAGCAGAATTTTCATTTCGTATCTCAGATACAATTTCCTGTGAAAGAAAATAACAATGTATTAATTTAATACAATATTTTTTATTTGTATAAATCAAGCTCTATGAATATTAAAATAAACTTTGTTAACTCTTACACGAGTCTCATCTTAAAAAAAAAAAAAAAAAAAAAAAAAAAAAAATTAAATAAATAAATAAATAAATAAACAAACTTACCTCCATTGATAAGAGGTTCGAGTCCAGTTCATCAATCTGAAGGTTGAGTTCTACACAGGTAGTAGGACTCCATGGAATAGCAAAGTTATCCCATTCCATTTCGGCATAGTAGTCCATTCTCAAGTGAAGCAGAAAGCGTGTTTGAAAAAGCCTGTGTGGTCGGTGCCTTTTATAAGGACTGGGTGTGTCTTCCTGTGGAAATTCCCTGGGCGTGTCTTAACTGGAAATGATGTGATGGAAATTCCCTGAAAATGATGTAATGTATTACCTGGAAATGATACAATGCTGAAGAGTTTATAAAGTGGGTGGGACTTAGCAAAAGTGGGAGGAGCTTAGCAAAAGTGGGCGGGGCTTAGTAAAAAGTGGGCGTGGCTTAACAAAAAGTGGGCGGGGCTTAGTAAAAAGTGGGCGTGGTTTATCAAAAAGTGGGCGGAGCTTACCAAAAAATGGTATGTGGCACTGGAGGCGCTCAAACAAGAACATTGAGGGAGGTTTACCATTTTATCTTAGCTCAGTTAAAATATCTTAATAAAGAACCAAACTCAAACATATTTTTTGTTAATATATTAGATGGTGAAGAGAGTGGCAAGATAATTAAATTATTTCCCACGCATAAACAAATATTTGTCGGGTCGATGTTTGAGTGGGTTATATTCACCAGATGATATTAAGAGTAAAAGGTTAAAAGGTCCATAAGGTCAGAAGGATCACAGGTGTTTAAGTGGTCTAATGAATAAGGATAGCATGTCAAAAGGTTAGAAGGTTCGTAAAGAACAGGGTGAGAGAAATAGAGGTCTTTAGGGGCAATGAGGGAGGGAAAGAATTAATATGGAAGTGAATGGGTCAAAGATTAATCTGCCAGATGATATGTAGAAGAAGGATGATAGGTCTATAAGAGAAAACAAATATTTGTAGTGTTTGAGTGGTCTAATGAACAACATTAAGGATAGGTACTACAGACAAAAGGTTCATAAAGATGAGGGTGGGAGAAATAGAGGTGTTTATGATTTTTGAAAAAGACAAGGGGGTAAATGACATTAGATAGGGATTTCCCATGTTAAACGGAGGTGTCCCAGAAGCAACATTATTACACTACTTACCTATTCTAGTTGACATTAACTCATTTACACTAACCAGGGGTCATGCCCTGCCAATCGGCGTCTTTAAACTATGTGGTTCTAAAATCCAATTCCCATTGACCATCCTGTGATGCCATCCAATTTGGGTCTCACGCCCCAATTTTTCACTACTGTGCCTTTGCACAATTTCGGGGCTGGGTCGTGTGGCTCCACTAGCAGGTCCAACTACCTGCGCACCTCCGCCACTGAAGTCGCCACCCGAGCTTACCTTGCTCCTTTCGACTACCCTAAATCGGGGAAGGCCCCTCCTGGCTCTCTCACCCCCTGATGCCCTCTCTGGCATTGGGCTACCCGGGTCCTTTCATAGGATCCTTGGGCCCCACTGAACACTACTCTGACTGGCTCCCAGAGCCAACCTGCGGCCTCACCTGGCCGACAGACTACCAGTGGCGGAGTGCCCCAATAACCATACGCACCAACAAAGCCCACACGCCCAGCCATTCCACAGACTTATGCACCCATCCAAGCACTTCATTGCCACTACCTGCACCACAGATGTCAATATCCAACAATTTACCTAAACCCTCTACCTGACTTTAAACTACCCTCCCCGGGTATTCGTGAAGGGGTCCATCTTCCCCCATTCACTCCTTCGCACCATGCATTCCACACCTTCTAACCCGCACCAAGCATTCCACACCAAATATTCTCACCATTTATTCCACACACCAAGCTCTCTTGCACACCTCTTGTGCTCTTACACCTTTTCTCCACTTGCACCCCATGCAAGTCAATTCACTCCAACACAACTCGATATGTCCTCAATACATAACTTATACACTACTACACACACACAGCATCATCTAACTAACTACTTCTCCCCCTAATACTCGTGCTTTCCCATCTTCCCTGACACTAAGCACTCCCTCGTCATTATCATCCTTCTAATCTCTCTACGTCCCCTCTACCTGTACAAAAGTCACTACTTAAATCTTGTGTCTCCTATTGTCATCTAGTTCCCTATCAATTAACCTAGCCCGCCCTCGGCTAGTTTACACTGCCACCCCATAATCTATTGCTCATGTGCCCCAAAATCGTGTGGAATGGCGAAACCACCACTCCCCCACGCTGGGTACCATTCGCCAACACTATCGCTATCCGTCCACTCCACTTGAGCCTCTCGGTGCAGAAATACATTTTCACAGCTCGGCTTCAAAAAGCTGAGCAATGCATGCGGGTGGTTGGTCTACTGTACGTTGGGTTCGTCCGGCATTTTCGATTCAGGGGACCAGGTTTTGTTGGGCCAAGGTTCCAGGCGCCATCTCTGCGCGGAGCCTTTCGGTCCCCTGCGCGATGGCCCAACCTCCCACGGTCGGAGCACCGCGCCCGCCAGGGGGCGCCTCTCCTACCCCCCCCCCCCTTGAACCGTACCGATCGCCTTTCCCGCCAAGGCGCGGCACCGACCATACAGGGCGGGGCCCGGCACGAATCGTGCATGCCGCCGCGGCAACGATCCCCGCCGATCCCCGCTGCACACAAAGCACACCACGCACCGAGGGCTCGCGTCGGCTATACGTCGCCCTAAACGCTCCCCCGGTCTGCGTCGATGCCCGGGCCGCGTTTTTACCACACGCGACCTGCTCCATATTCGTACACCACGGTGCTCCAGCGCCTCTCATACACTCCCTGCACTCTATTACTGCACTTTTCCGTGCATTCTCTTCTCCTACACACTCAGGTGCACACCACCCAGGCGCATTCGCGCCGTTCGCACACCCCATCATCACACACCCTCGCGCACATCCTGGTGCACTCATACTACTCGCGCACTCCGTTACACACTTGGCCATCACACACCCTCACGCACACTCTCTTGTTACACCCTCAGTAACAACCACGAGTGTGCACTCTTCTGGTACACACCCAATCAGCGCACACTTACCCATGGGTGTGCACTCTCCTGTTGCACACCCAATCACATGCTCTGGTGTGCACTCCTGCACACTCTCCTCAACACGCTCTGGTGTGCATTCTCACACACTCTCCTCTGCCATCGCACACTGTTTCACACTCGGTTTCACACTCTCCCTCGATGCACTCTTCCCACTCACATTCCGTCATATAATCGCACTTCGGTGCGCACTTTTTTTGCACACGCGCACCATTCACTCGCGTACATCGGACCACGGACCTTTCACGAGCGCCCGGGTTACGTCGCGATTCCAAGCGCGCCAAAAATCTTTTCGCGCCAAACATTTTCGTGCCATACATTTTCGTGCCATACACCCTCCTACTCACCATCGGGATTCTCTTCTCCGCCAGCACCTGCAAACTTTTATTGGGGTTAGGCAGCACGACATCACGATGCAGATGCAGACTGAGTACACTCCATCTCAATCTCCGATTTAATTTCTAACTCTGCCGTCTCTTCGGCCCCAATTTCAATTATAATCATTTCATTGTCCTCGACGACCGCTGGCGCCAATAAAATTTCGTCTTCCAATTCGACCTTCCCCGGCGCTCCCAACACTCCTTTATTCAATTTGACGGCCGTCGGCTCTTCTACACCCCGAGTCGCGATCTCTACCCCCTCGGTCACTCCGGCCATGCTCTGCTCCACCTCGCTTTCCACGCGTTCCTCACACCGTGTTACCTCATCACGTCCCTTTGCGACCTCTTCGCTCAACATGCGCCTTATGTCCTTCCCCATCTCTTTCGTTTACTTTTTCGACACCACCCTCATTTTTTTCAATTCGTTCTTTTGGGTGTCCGTTTTGCTTTCCAGCCCCTTTTTCACCTCTTCCAATTGATCACCCATTTTTTT
Organism: Myxine glutinosa; assembly: GCF_964187855.1. Lineage (NCBI taxonomy): Eukaryota > Metazoa > Chordata > Myxini > Myxiniformes > Myxinidae > Myxine > Myxine glutinosa. The sequence continues at coordinate 53,671,778 of NC_136262.1, forward strand.
CATGTCCCAGGTGGATTTGTCACTCTGGGTATCCATTTTCCCATTTATTTTATTAATGTCATTCTTTTGGGCGCCCATCATTTCTTTCATTTCCTGTGTTTCTTTGGTGGATTTATTGCCCTGGGTGTCCATCATTTCTTTTATTTCTTTCATGAACTGCGCCATGACGAATTATATATACCCTGGCACCGCGGGCTCGGCTCTCGCCGCCACGTGCGAGGCACCGCCATTTTCTACCCCTACTGCCGACCCCTCATCAATTGCCTCTTCTTCCCCCAATTCTTCATGTGGGTCCTGGGTTAACAACTCTTCCTCTTCATTTACCCCCACTGGCATTCAACCCTCTTGGCTAGCCATGGCACGAATTTAATTTTTGGATTTTAAAACTAAATTTTGGTCGCTCGCAATTTCGAGTGCGTTAAGCGCACTTCGGGTCCTATCCCAACTCCTGACACCAATTGTTGCGAATCTGCCGCCGGCCTTCTCCCCTTACCAAGGGGGGATTAGTCCCCTTGTCTTGACTGACCTGGCACGACCCGGGACCTATTACGTCCCTTCCGGACAGCGCTAAATAGGGTTTCAGGACCAAATCCGCTGTTACCTAAATACTAGCGCAGCCCTGGAAGCGAGGAAATAATCCCAGCACAAACCACGTGTGTTGGTGATATGCCGAGCGGTTGCGTACACCTGATCCGCGCCGTTATTACTTACTAGACCCGATTGGAGCGATCTTATTCGTGCCACGCTTAGTCAATGGAGAAATCACAAAGGCGATTGAATTGGAAGGAAGAACAGAATTTATTTACACTGTACAATGGCAGAAGAAGCAGAGACACAGAGCAATCCTTAAAAACAGTCTTACTTAATACCCCAGGACTACGGGCCCGTCTCACACACACACTCACACGGGGATTGCTGATGGGCAGGTTGATGTTCACCAGCGCGTCCAGGGATGGCTCCCGTGCAGCTCTCTCCGGCCCCCGGCACGTCCCTTGGAGATGGAAGTAGGTGAAAGCAGGAGCTCGCCTCGTGTCGCCTGAACAGAGCGGGTTATCACGGGGCGAACGGTAGAGAGCGGACTTTGGCGCGGCTGGCTGCTATTCACTCGCGGTTATGGCCACGCTTACTCGCGTGGCTGAAAAGCGCTATATGCATTACCGGCGCATCTGGCTGCGCCCGCGTACTTTGTACGGCCAACGCCTCTTCTTCTATCTCCTGGCGTGCACGTTCTAATGCGAGGTCAAAGTTCAACAATGGCGAGTGATGCACATTCGTCTCTCTCTCTCTCTCTTCACGTCCTTTGCCGCTGCTGTATGCACGCGAGTCCTTTGCCACTGCCGTGTGCACGCGAGTCCGTCAAGTCCTCTCGAGGGCTTTTGGTATGGGCTTATACAGACCCGCCCCGCGAACCCTCTGGAACTCACCAGACGCGCTTCACCACGCCCTCTCACGCCATGCCGCTAGAGCTCTGATTGGCTGGTGGCTCTTACCGTCTCACCCACGCCGCTCACCCCGACCCCGCGCCCCTCCTTCACCTTCCGAGGCCCTGCCTCGTGTTAGCTTGACTAGGGGACAGCGAAATGGGACACGGGATGGATTATGCCCATAGAGGTAGAATGGGAGGGTGGACGCAAAATGAATGTATGGCCTACTCTCCTGTCTTTACACAACGCAGGTACTAAGAGGGGAAATGGCCTATTCTTACACATACTAAGACATAACTATACTACAAATGGGCCTATATGTTGCTCGTGGTACTAACTATGAGGGGCAAACCTTTAGCATTTATTGACCTCAATGTGCAAATCTCAAAACCGTAGCAATATATATATATATATATACGTATATATATATATATATATATATATATATGTATGTATGTATGTATGTATGTATGTATGTATGTACATACAGACTTGGCATTTAATATGGAATTTTTTTTTTTTCTTGACTTGGGTTTACTTTCTTAACTCAGTATGTCAATCTGGTGAGTTTCTTTTACACTTTGGTGATTTATTTGTTAAAAGAACCATGTCACTGATTGTATGTCGCAGCAAGAAGTCAACAACAGGATTATATCACAGGTGGCGTAGGAAAATGTACAGACAGGTGCATTTGATGATTGGTTTCACAGTCGGGTATACAAGGGTTGTTGCGTTCTGTATTAGTGGAAAACAACTGCTGCACGTCTACAAAAGTTATTGCCGCTTCCTCTGGAGATGGTCCGTCAACTCGACAATGCTGTTTGTCATGGAGTGGTGGCTTTACGAAATTACGGCATGAAACAGCGTGCTATTGCTCGGCAGTATGGCATCACTCAAGGTCAGGTGTCAAAGATCCTGAAACGAAATGCTCAGAGGGGTGTCCCTACTCCAATACCGAGGTCAGGACGTCCCCGCAGAACCACAAGGAGGGATGATCGCCAGCTGCACCGGTTAGTCCGCAATGGCCGTACCAAGTCAGCTAATCAGCTTAGGGCTGAGTGGCAGCAACTGACAAATGTGCCTGTATCCAGAAGGCTAGCCAACCAACGACTGGTTCAAGCAGGCTATTCTGCCAGGCATCCCCTGAGAAAGCCACGCCTGACCAGACAACACCGCCAGTGCCGATTGCAGTGGGCCAGAGAGCACCGTCAATGGCAGCCAGGACACTGGAATCACGTATTCTTCAGTGACGAGTCTATATTTCTGGTCTATCGTCAAGATGGCCCCGTCCGAGTGCGCAGACAAGTGCATGAAGCCTACAACAAAGGTTGTATAGTGCGAAGAGTCCAAGCTGGAGGTGGTGGGGTGACCGTTTGGGCTGCTTTTCATGCAGGGGGCAAAACTGACCTGGTTGTTCTGAATGTAATCCTGAACCAGTTCAAGTACAGGGCCATTCTGGAAGAAACATTGCTTCCATTTGCTAGTGCAGCCTTTCGAGGAAACTTTGTCTTCCAAGATGACAATGCACGGCCTCATCGTGCTCGCATGATCCAACACTTTCTTGCTGACCGTGGTGTAGAGCATATGGAGTGGCCTGCCATGTCCCCGGATATGAATCCGATAGAGAACTTGTGGGCTGAATTAACGTGTCAAATCGACCACTTGGACCAGCAGCCGACCTCTGTGTGTGAATTGCAGCAGGCTATTGTAACTGCATGGCAAGCGATTCCTGTCCAAACCTTGGCAAATCTCGTGAACAGCATGCCTCAACGTGTACGTGCTCTCCTGAATGCTCGTGGGGGTTACACGAAGTACTGAACTGTAATTTTACTGTCCGTAATCTCAGTCGTAATTTAACTTTTGTTTTTGTTAAAAACGTTTTTGGCTAATGTGCAAAATAAAGAGATACTTCTGGAAAACATACAGATGTTTAACACAGTACTGTCCATGAATTGAGTTCGATATCAGTTTACATCACTTTCAAGGATCAATTTATTTGTTTCGAAATGTGAAATGTGGTTTTTGTTTCTTTTAAAGGTCACATTAACAAAATCTAGAATAATTTCAACATAATTCCAATGAACTTTTGGTTCTAAGACATCTTGAAAAGTAAGTTCACCCCCACAAAAAAAAATTCCATATTAAATGCCAAGTCTGTATATATATATATATGATGTTGCAGGGATGTGATAGGGAGTATTGCATATAATATAGCCTAGTTTGTTCTTCAAAATATGCAAATTGAGCTTGTGGGGGTGTTCCAAGTATGACGGGTGAAAATGAAGCATACTATCCGAAGGCATATGAAAATACAAAATACAAAACATAGGGGCAACACCCCTGGTGCTCACCTGGTAGAATAAACAGTATACTGCACCGACTAAAGATATTTTAAACCAATTTCAATGGTTGCTAAAGACAGGGCAGCATGTAGAATCATACTAACATAATCATAAGACTTTGAACAAACAAACAAAAAAAATATCTATTTTGGGGCAAACCTCCCTCCCTCTACCCCCAACCCCATATACCTCCTAAGACCCCAATTTTTCTAATGCCTTTAACAAACATTGGTACATCATGGGTGATTAAGGTTGTGGTGAAGTTTCATCGAAATTGCATGTGTAGTTTCTGAGAAGAAAGCAAATACCTATTTTGGGGGGCAAACCCCCTGTAGATCCCCAAAGGGGCAGATTTTTTTTAATGCTGTGAATATACTTTGGTACATCACGGGGGTGGGGGGGGGGGGAGTGGGGGTCATCTTGCTCTGGCCCTTGGTAAGGGTCCAAGTATCACATCCGTAGAGCAAGACTGTAAGACCCAAGGATAAACGACTGACTTTCGCCCTCCTGCATAGATACCAACAGCGCCACACCCCATGATCCAGTGAATCCACGACTCCACAGGCCCAACCCAGACGTCTATCAACCTCTGGATCGCAACATGTGGAGACATGAATAACACTTCCAAGGAAAGTGAATCTATTCATGACCTCAACATCCACCAGCCTTGAGAAGCACAGCATGAGCTTGAGCATGAGCTCAGCAATTCCTGATGCCACAAATCCCTTGAGCGTTGCCCCCTTTTAGCCGGTTCACTGCAACCTGTGTTTCCACAAGTGAAGGTGGTTCACAGTTAATTGGGGGGGGATCAGTATTTGGGATAACAACACCCCTGACCTCCAACTCAACAGCCGGTGGGTTAGCATGGTACAGCCGCTCAAAGTAACTGGCTCGGCGGGCCTTCACTTCAGACTTCTCTGTCAAGAGGCCACCACC